>NC_141552.1:30947500-31072500 GCF_021556685.1 Rattus norvegicus
CCTACAGAAGTGGAAATGATAATATAAGCAAGAAGACCAGTAAGACAAAAATATAATGTCCAAACGAAGCAATATGAGCCAAAAAAAAAAATCTACAAAACATCCTTGAATTTGTTTTGTGTTGACCGTCTACTGCTGGGCTTGGCCTACCCTTTAAGTATGGTTAGTATCCCCAGTGGGACTCCATTGGATAAAATACTTTTCCTTTTGCAAGTGGTTGTCAGTTGGAGATAGTGTCTTGGTCAGAGATGGGAAGGAGTTCATGCCCTCTTCCTCCTCTCAGCACTGGGACTTCATCTGGATTGAACCCGTGTAGGCTCTGCGCTCGCTGCCAAAGTCTCTGTGAGTTTTCATATGCATCAGTCCTGTTGTGTCTGAAGGGTAGAGTTTCCTGGGTGCCATCTGCTCCCTCTGGCGCTCATATTTTTTTCCACCTCCTCTTTTTCACAGTTCTCTGAGCCCCTAGGGGTGGAGGTGGACAGTGGTTGATGGAGACATCACATTTAGGACTGGCTGTTCCAAAGTCTCTTACTCTCTGCACATTGTCTGGTTGTGAATCTCTGCATTTGTTCCCAATTCCCGCAAGACGAAGCTTCTCTGAGGAGGGTTGGGTGAGACGCTGACCTCTGGGTGGAGAGACAGAATGTCTTTAGGAGTCATTTTTTTTCTTTTTGCTATGTTCCTACACTTGATCTTAGCCAAAAGGCCAAGAAGTGATTGCTATGTTCCTTTAGCAGAACAATAGTATTTGGTTTTCCCAGTTTTCTGTGGCCTTTCTAGTCTTAGGTCTTTGGCTACTTTAGGACTGCTAGGCATGGATTCCATTTCATGAAGTGAGCCTTAAATCCACTCAAAGGTAAACTTAACTCTTATCTCTAAGCTTCAATATCCCTTCAGCAGACAGCGCTCTTCTCTCTATTACTTAAAATTAGTATGTATGTATGTATGTATGTATGTATGTATGTATATATATATACACATACACACATATATATGTATACACACATATATATCATATAAGTATAATGAGTATATAAGTATATATAAATATAAGTTATATATATATATATATATATTACTTATAAATTTCTCACAAGGCTGGGGGACCAGCTGGGAACATTAAAACATTAACTTTATGAAAGGCTCAGGGAAGCACACAAGGAAACAGAAGAAAAGAGAGTAGCAGTTGAGGCAAAAATAAGGCTTGGAAGGTCCACCGCAGTCCCAGAATGTACTAGGATCCATGTTAGATGACATGGCCTGCCCTTAGGAAACAAGGGTATAGTTGCCACATGGTAGCTGTGACTGTAGGCTTCCTGTGGATTTCAAGATCTGTGAATGTTTGTGTCCTTCGTATACAATGGTACAGTGTTCGCACAGAACCTGTGCTCATCCTTCTGAATGCTTTAGGCCACTCCGGGGTCACCTACAATACCTAATTCAATGGCTGTAGGAATAGCTGCTGTACTGTGTTGTTTTGAAAACTACTATGTGTATTCATTACAGATTCAGGCTTTCACATATTTTGATGTGCAGTTAGTTGGATCCTTGGCTGTGGACAGTGTGGATATAGGGGGATGACGGCATACGATCCCAGCCTTCATGGGACTGTTAGTGTAGAGAGAAGGAATTAATTTATGAGAGCAGAGATAGAAGTGTCCAACTCAGCCCCTGGAAACGAGGCTGGAGGTGCTGGTGGTAAAGGGTTCACATGAAAGGAGCAGGAATCATTCAAGTTTCTGAACTTAAGGTGTGGACACTTTACAGGAGGGGCTTTGGAGGTACTGTTTTCCTGTGCTGCAAAGAAAACAGATGACATAAAGGAGAGCCTGGCTCCCTGTGGGCTTCCTCCCTGCCTGGCTTTTGGCCCTCCTTGTTGATGTTTTCCCTACGAATCTGGAGATATTTTCAGTAAGTCTAACTGCCCCTCTAAGTACAAGAATGCTGGCCTCCAAAGAGGGCAGAAGTCCTCTTGGTGACTTCTGATCTGGTTTTGTCTCCTCTACATGACTGACACTAATGTTGGCTTATTTTTCAGAGGAGGCCATCCTACCTCTGGATATCCACAAGAGGGATTTATGCAAATCCCAGAACCTACATAAGTCAGCCCCCCAGAGACTCATGATTCTTGAGTGACAGGCATTGGGTTCCAGAATGGTCCTGTGAGTTTAGAAGCTCATTGTTAGGATAGTCTGTTTGTTACCTTGTTACCTGATTTGGCAGGTCGATCATTTCTAATGGGCTCAGTAGAAAGACTGAAGTCTCACATATAGGAAAAATTAAGACTTAACCTGTGCTGGGGTCACAGCAGATATGGCAAACATTATAGATATTAGAGAAATATAACCATGTATAACTCTTCTGAGTCCTAGTGTTGGGACTATTTTGCTTTTCTTCAAGACAGAGTTTTTCCTGTGTAGCCCTGACCATCCCTTTAATTTGCTCTGTAAACCAGACTGACCTAAACTCAGAGATCCAACTGCCTCTGCCTCCTGAGTGCTGGGATTAAACACATGCTCCTTTGTGACCAAGAGGGAAGAGAATCCCTGTAGGGGGACGTATCCTTGGACAAAGGCAAGGAATGTTCCTAGAGTTTATCATCCCAGGGAGGGTGTGAGCTGGCATAGTATAATCACACTCAGAAAGAATGATGGAAATTGGAAAACGAGACTATGTTTGGAAGGCTGCTTGTGGGTGTAGCTAAGTGGTTTGAGTTGCATCAGGCGCTTTTCTTACTGCTGTGATGATAAAATGCTTAAAAGATGGGATTTAAAGGAGAAAGGACTTGCTGTGGCCCTGGCCTGGGGAGATTCAACCTATCTTGGAGGATGGCAAGACTACAGGGAAGTTTCATGTCTGTGGCAGCGGGAGCTTGTAGCTTGGAACTTCTTGTTACACAGAGGTGGAAGGGAAAAAAAAGATTGGGCTGGAGTTAGGCCTGCCCCTTTGACTCACTTCCTCCAATTTGGCCCCACCTCCTAAAGGTTCTAGAAACTCCCCCAAACAGTAACACCAGATGGACACCAAGTGTTTCAACACACAAATCCACCGGGGACATTTGACATGGAAACCAAAATAGGGGATGACCCTACATTACCCAGGTAGGCCCTGCATGTGATCCCAAGCATTAAAGTGGAAACTTAAGGGTTCTTTGAAAAGTCATTTTGATGGTGTTTTGCTGGGGCAAACAGGTGAAGGAACGTTCTGTTAAAGGGGACACAGGTGTGAAAGGCTAAGGCCGATTGTGAAGAAATGTTTCGCTTAAACATACCCAGGAGGATTGTTCTGCTAAAACAAGCACATGAAAGGACATGTGACGAAAGATTCTTTGTTAGTGACATTGCATGTATTGGTCCACCTTACATTGTGGAGTTGAGCCACATTTGTGGAACTGGCATTACAGGCCCATGTGGGACCGTGTCTGGCTTTTCCATGGGCTCCCAGCTCAGGTCTTTCTTCGGGCTGGTACAGCACTTTATCCACCGAGCCATCTGCCCAGCCTTCTTCCTCTTGGTTGATCAAGAATCCTTCTTTTGTGACTACACATCCTTACTTCATCCATTCTTCTGTTGATGGGCATCTGCCTGACATGATTCTAGAACTCCCTAGTGTGAATGATGCTGTAATAAACATGGGTGTGCACGTGTCTCTATTGAATGCTGACTTAGATTCCAGTTTTTAAATATATTTTATTTTTAAATTAGTTTCAGAGCAGGGGGTGGAGGTCTCATGCGAATTGCATTCGGTGGATTCTCCCCACTCTTTGCCTCCCTCATCGCTTTGCCCCTTGCTGTGTTCTTTCATCACAAGTAGGCCTTCTTCCTGTTGTCTTACTGTCCCCATGGCGGCCTCCCCTAACCTGGTGGGTCCTTTTCTGGCTTCCTGCCCATGTTCATTACCTGCACAGCACAGGTTCAGTGCACAGTGACCGTTGAGGTGTGCACTCTTGTTCTAAAGCATGCACCCATGTTTACCACATGTTTAACAGTTAAGAGCCTATGATCTACATATGAGGGAAAATATACGGCGTTTGTCTTTCTGAGTCTGGGTTACCTTGCAGTGTTTTTCAGTTTGACCTGTTCCCTGCATATTTTGTAATTTTCCCCCTTTACATCTGAATAAAATCCCATCAGATCCATGTCCCACATTTTCATCATCCGTTCACTGGTTGAAGGACATCTAGACTGATCCTGCTGTCTTGCTGTTGTGAATAATGTATTAGTGTGCTGGTCTTTGCTGTAGAGTCTCTTGGGTCTCTGCCCAGCAATGGAATAGCTGGGAGATTCCACTGGGATTTTGTTTGTTGGTTTGGTTTGGTTTTGTTGTTGTTTGATTGGATGTTTTGTCCTCTTTGAAAATGTCATAGATGTATACATCTTAATTGTATTGAGTCCCGACCCTCTCCTTCCAACTCTGCCTACCCCCTCTCCCTGATATATCTTCCTTCCAGCTTCAAGTTTTCTCTTTTCTTTCCTTCCTTCCTTCCTTCCTTCCTTCCTTCCTTCCTTCCTTTCTTTCTTTCTTTCTTTCTTTCTTTCTTTCTGATTAAAAATATTGTAATCCCCTGAGTCCAGTTGGTGCTGCCCTTATAGCTATGAATCTGCTACTGAGGCATGAACAACATGCCTGTGGCCATCCCCAGAGTCATAATGACTCTCCTTCCCTGTAGGGATTAGCTGCCAATAGCTCTCGTCAGCTAAGGTTGGAAATTTGGCCCTGGCCTTGTGCAGATCTTGTACATGGAACTGTCATGCAGTCATGGCTTCAATGGCCATGCCATGTCTAGAAGACATTTCCCAGCACTTCTTCTCATCTTCCAGTTCGTACAAGTCTTTCTACCTGCTCTTCTGTGATGTTCCCTGAGGCTCCAGAGGGGAGGTCATTCAAGGTGTCCTATCTATGGCTAAGCACCCAGAGTCACTTCTTCACAGCACACTGTAAACAGTCTCCGTGTTTTCTGTTTCCACCCACTTCCTGCACATTTTGTAACATTTTTTCTTTATGCCTGAATAAGATACCATTGTATATACATTCCACACCATCATTATCCATACGGATGGACTATTGTGAATAATGCACCAGTGAATATAGGGGTGGCGATCTCTGCAGGAGAGTCCCTTGGGTATGTGCTTGGGATTAATATAGCTGCGAGACTCCAGGGGCTGCAACAAGAAGCTTGTCTGACAAAAGTTAAGGGCAGTACAAGTCTGTGGGAAAAATATAAATATTTAGAAGGCAATTTGACAGCATGACCATTAAGCAACATAGTATCAGTGTGGCATCCCCTGGGGCTTATGACTATTCTATGTGTCTTGATCATGTTTATAGTACCAGGCATGGATTCCCTCGTGAGGACTGGGCCTCAGATCCAACCAAGAGAGCAGTTGTCCCCCAGTCCTATTATCTTTAAGCATCGTCTTGACACAGTTTAGAATCATCAGGGAGGAAAGGCTGGATTTGAGGAATTGCCTACATCAGATTGGTCTGTGGACACGTCTGTCTGCGATTATCTCGATGGATAGTTTCTGCACAATAGCCAAGCCCACTAGGGGCAGTCCCAGCCTTAGGCAGGTGACCTTGGGCTCTCTAAGAAAATCCAGTTAAGCACGAGCATGTAAGCAAGCCAGAAAGCAGCATTTCTTCCATGGTTTCTGGTTAACATTCTTCTTGAGTTTCTGCCCTGACTGTAATAATGGCCTACAACCTGCAAAGCAAAGCCAGATAAACTCTTTCTCCGCCTAAGATGCTTTTGTCAGAGAACTCTATCACAGTATCACACAGAAAACGAAAACAATGGTTTCTTCTGGATCGCTCCTGAAGATCTGCCAGAGGCCATTTTTTATAGGTCTTTTTTTTTTAATTGTTGTTGTTGTTGTTGTTAACAAAACAGTTTATTGCTGCATATTATGCACCACACATAATTGCAAGTTCTATTTTTTCCCTGTGATTTTGTTTATACCAGCACCTCCCCCATCTCCTGAGCAATGTGTTACACTATGAGGTCACTGGGCACCAGGAAAGTTCAGCTCTGTTCTAAACTTACAGGACCACTGTTGAACATTCAGGCTGTCAACTGGCCAAAGCAGTGTCACCACATACTCACATACTCCTCTCTCTCTCTCTCTCTCTCTCTCTCTCTCTCTCTCTCTCTCTCTCTCTCTCTGTATGTTTTCTCTGTCTGTTGTCGTGCGCCTAACGTCTCGCCAGCAGGAACGACGCGTGGACACCAGGATCCTTCTGTAGCAAAGCGTTTATTACATCTTGAAGAGGAGAGACCCAGGGCCCAGAAAGGTGCTGCTTATAAAACCCTAGCACGGCGCGTCCACGCCTGATTGGTCGCTTACCCATGATCTCACTGGCATGCCCCGGGGTGGGCAAAGACTTGGCACGAACACACTCTTGCACATGCGCACACAACTAGTTTCCTGAAAGGAAGTCGGGCTGGCGCAGCGGAAGCCAGCGCCATCTTGTAATGGCGAATGCTATCCCGGCTTTCCACGTGGGGCGCAGCGGAAGCCAGCGCCATCTTGTGGTGGCGAATGTTATTGCAGCTTTCCACATCTCCCCCCTTTTGTTTTACTAGAATGAGGCTGGTCTAGGCCTCTGCAGTTACGTCCATCTGCTGTGGCTCCTGTCTTAGGTCGTTCCTCTAATGTCACAGCCTTATCCGTCGTAGGGTAACCCTATCGCCACCAGGCCCCGTGTCTTAGATTGGTCTGTGCATGAGGAAAGTTGCCCGTCTCTGAATACCGCAGTGCTGTGTGACAGTAACTGCCAAACGACCTAGGGCCAACTCTACAAAAGAGGCCAGCCAGAAAATGAGTTAGTGGGGAAATCATGATCACCCTATCGCGTGCAATGAGGAAACCTCAGTGATGTAGAAGGGCTGATCAAAGAATCATCGAGTCTCTCTCATCCCAGTGCAATGGATCCACAAATCCATGGGGTGCAAGAGCAGAGAACTCAGATACCGACTAATTCTTGAGCATAGATAACCAAATTTCAGGGGAGGCCCCTTGTTCAATGGCCACAAGTGCTTGAGTGACAACGACCTTGTCACGTTTCTGTTGAGATCTGAGTTTGCAAACCAACCATAGCATGAACACTAATCCACAGCATAGGGCTGTACCAAACAGAGCCACTCCCGATAAGTAGTGGGCACCTCATCTGGTTCTCCTCAGCTGCTACCACCAAGGGTCGTAGTCAAGCCACTCCTATAATAAAATTTAGAATTCCCAATTGTTAGCAACTACTCCAGAAAGTTCACCCACTGTGCTTGCCTAACAATAGATTGGGGGAGGGTAACTCCAGACACTGCAGACACAATGGCTGCAGCAGTAATGGCTGCTACAATAGCAGCAAAAATGCCAAGGTCTTTCTCAGGACAGTTTAGAATTGGTCATTCTTCTCTGGAACAACCAGCAGGCAATGGAACCATTTCTGAGATCTGTACAACCAGGGCAGAGTTCCCCAGTCCACAGCAGCTTCATGGAGATGGCATTCCTGTGAAGCTACAGACTGCAAGATGACAACACCAGTTAAGGCAGCAAGAGTCACTAGGGGAGTGAGGGGGGCAGCAACAGCTGGAGTCCAGTCTTCTCCAGAAAGCAGCAGTGCACAGAGGATCTGAGCGTAGGCCACAGTGGGACGGGGCACACACAGTGGTAACACTGACTGCAGCAACACCAAAATCTCTGTGATGACAAATGATGAGGGGGAATCTTCCATCTTCCTCTCAGGGCAGAGGAATGACTCCAGGGACCCGAACCACGAGAGCTGAATCTTTATGCTCCCAGGATCAGCAAGTCTCAGCAACCACCTCTGGCAGCTGGCATACTCTTGTAGCATCCTGTAGAAAAAACACAAACATTCCCTCTTCCCCATATAAAATATCTGAACAGGATCATGTCGATATGTGGATCTTTCTATTTCACCTAGGCAGAAGTATGCCTAGTTGTAGGGTGCCATAAACCTTGGCATCCAAATTTTAAAATTGAAATAAAAAGAGTATTATTTAGCATACAGGGATAACTCCCCCTTTTTATTTATTAAAATTGTTAAAATGTTATTTATTAAGATAATTGAGGACACTGAGCACTTGTATTTATAAATTGACTTGTATACCAAATTATTGTTTCTAGCATTATTGTTTTGGTGATATAAAGAATGAGATTTTTTGACTAATTTTCCTATGTAAGGCCTACAATCTGCCTGGCATCATTGTCCTCCCTTGCTAAGGGGTCCAGGCAATCCAGCCTGAGCTCCCAAATGGCCTACAAAGGAACAGTACTTAGTGCTCTTAACCACTAAGCCATCTCTCCAGCACCTCACAAGTTTTAAGCATTAATTAGAAATGTCAAATCCTGTAAACAAGGTCCAGATTTAGCCTTATTTAGAAATCTCTGAGTAGGCAGGGTGAGGCTGGGCGTTGAAAGTAAGCAAGTGGAGTCTTCCTCTTTTCGTGAGGGTGTGTTATCAATTCCATTACCATTTTCAAAGAGCTGGGTCTATGGTTTTGTTTAGTTGTCTGAGCCAGAGCACTGAAAGGACAGTGAGTTGTCAGACAATTCACACTGAAATCATCACTCACTGATTTTATGTAGAAAACCTGCCTCTAATAAAGCATTAAGTAATTGAAATCAATTGTAAACCACAAGCTACACGTTGGGTATCAGTGTATGAATTGAAAGCTTGATTTTTTAACATTTTAAAAACAGTGGCTACAGCACGTAATTTAATAGTCTGTGTTGAGGCAGGGGAAACTCAAGATAATAAACAAGTGATCCAATCATACATGTAGCCTTTTCATTAGATGAACCACCTATAAATACAGTAAGCACATTTTCTATGGGTTGCATGTACAAATATACAGGAAGTATAAAAGCATGTAAAGAGTAAAATTATCAATTTTGCCTGAAAAATTTGTATATGTAATAGGTCAAATATCAGTATTTTGTAATAACCAATTAACTGTTGTTTGGAATGAGATATGTTTCACCAGGTTTCTTTTTAAAATACTTCCATGACTCTAGCCTACAATTCTGTATTAACACAACTGAAGCTTTATCTCCAATGAGGATAACAAAGGCTTAAGTCCTCTGGTAAGGTGAGGTATTTTGGCAATTAACATATCCTTAGAAGCTTAAAATTAGTTTCAAATATTCTTTTCTGGAGTAGTGCAACAGCTACTCCCCAAATATTAAAGCTCATTTTGAGAGCAAAGGTTTGTAGTAAAAATTTCTATATACACTGAAATATTCAAAATTCTAACTTCTTACATTGAAGAAGCAACAAAATTACATAATATAAGGCTGTTAGCCATTTCTAATGATATCACTTTATGGGCTCTCTAAAATTATAAGCAAGCAAGCTCACGAAATGAAAACTCAAAATCAATCCTCTAGAGCATATTTATACATTTAAAACCAATGAGAAACAAAATTGAAGTGGCTACACATATCTTTAATATTTAGACCAAGCACCATTTTTACTTTTCTAGCTATGATTTTAAGAGAAGCACCTTGTCACCTCCTAAGTCTAATAATAAGTCAGGGATTTTTCTAAGAGAAACAGTTATCAGTTTCATTACCATAGAAGCTGTGAAGCTCCTGGTGCCTTTAGGATCAGCTCGTGTAGACGCTCAGCCCCCAGGCAGCTTCTCCAGCTGACCTAGACATCTGGCTATAGGTACAGGGCTCCAAGGGCTGATTGAAACTGCTTTTTATTCATTTGTTCCTTTTTTGAAACGAGTTAAAACCAAATCAAGGTGTGAACGACTGGCAGATAAAGTTTTTACCATTTTTTCTTTTGAACATGAAACATAAAACATTTAAGCAACAAGAAACAAAAACCACAGACATAAACTGACATACATGGACAACTTGGTGCACCAAGGACAGACAATAGACAAAGGGGAAAAAACTAGATGGTGTCCCACCAAAGGGACCCAGATTCCAATAGGAGTCAGCAGAGAGGTAGGATTTCCCCTTTCCCACCACTTCCACGGTGACCATCCACTCGAGTGGAGTTGATATGGACGATGGATTGTCTCAATTCCTGGACTAGTCCATCAACGTGTTGAAACCAAATTCCTGTAAGATACTGAGATATATTACGGGATATCTGAGCAGCACGACTGACATTCACAAATGGTATGGAAGTGAAACACAGTCCTGAATATTTCCACTCACAACCCAATTACATTAACTCCATCAAGCTGTGCATGGGCGTTGAGATGTCCTTTTGTTTGATTCTCCTGAATAAATTTTTCAGGCAGTCTACCTCTATCAAATCTGATCAGTATGACTCTGTGAAGTTTCCAGAGCCTAATCACACCTTTTACAAGCACAAAGACAAAATTTTTCTCCCAAAATATTGTGTTCCTTTTATCTCCTTTTCTTTTCTTTTTTTCTTTCGAGACCTTTTCTCCCTCCGACATACTTTCTTGTTGTTCTGTAAGGATCCTCTGACCTGTCCTAACGGCTGTAATGGCTTCCCACACAAAGAAAAAAATAAACAAAATTACCAGCCTTGCCCACAAAGGATCAATAACTTTCAGTTTCTTCACAGTGGCTCTCCACCTAGGACCATATCTTTCTTCCTCATAGCGAGCTGCCTCATCTTCTAAATCCTCTTCCTCAGAGGGGCTAAGCTCGTCTGTTTCTGAACTATCAAGCCCCAAAGTCTCTAACTCCTTTACCGGATAAAGGCTTTTCCTTTTCGGGGCTTTCTCCTCCTTTCCCTGTTTCTCTCCCGGGGCATCCTTTCCCCTATCTCTCGCTTCCTTGGATCTAAAGTCCTTGGAAGGTCCTTTTTTCTTATGTGCACCTTTTCTCTTTGAGCTCTTTAATCTTTCATTCCGCTCTGTTTCTGACATGCTGTATCAAGACCAAACATGCCTCTCAGAGCTTACCTGCAGTTCTGGTCCCTCTCCGTGAACGGAGGCTCTCCTCGGCGCAGGAACGACGCGTGGACACCAGGATCCTTCTGCAGCAAAGCGTTTATTACATCTTGAAGAGGAGAGACCCGGGGCCCAGAAAGGCGCTGCTTATAAGACCCTAGCATGGTGCGTCCACGCCTGATTGGTCGCTTACCCATGATCTCACTGGCATGCCCCGGGGTGGGCAAAGACTTGGCACGAACACACTCTTTCACATGCGCACACAGCTAGTTTCCTGAAAGGAAGTCGGGCTGGCGCAGCGGAAGCCAGCGCCATCTTGTAATGGCGAATGCTATCCTGGCTTTCCACGTGGGGCGCAGCCGAAGCCAGCGCCATCTTGTGGTGGCGAATGTTATTGCGGCTTTCCACAGTCTGTCTCTCTCTCTCTCTCTCTCTCTCTCTCTCTCTCTCTCTCTCTGTCTCTCTCTCGCCCTTCATCCCTTCCTCCTTTCCTCCATCTCTTTCTCTTTTCTCTCTTTGTATGTTTTTTGTTGTTTGCTGTGGACGTGTTGGTAGGATAACTGCTTTTTGGACCCAGACCTATTTGCTTCACAGTCATTGGGAAGATTTGGCTTATGTGTTGGCACAATCTGAATGCCTAATATGGGCCCCTTTTCTGGACTAGGTTTCTGTGAGCTCCCTGAACTCCTGGGGGAGTGGATGCCTGAGTGTGACTTATAGATTGATTGCTCTGAGATGCAAGAATTGGGCCGAGGTCATTGATGAGTCGCGTCACCTTGGACAAGTGGCAGCATGGCTGTTCTTGCTCTGGTGGAGTGGAGCTGTACTAAGAGAGCAGGCAGGCTTTGGGCGCTATTTCAGTTCTTAGTGAACTTTTGGGTTTCTAACCACTGAGTCTCCATGGCTATGGGAGAGAAAGGAGCTCTGTGGAATGAGGAGTAGAGGAAGCTGTCATATCTTTAAGGTAGAAAGAGGTAACAGATAACAACTTAGAGACTCACTCTCATGCCAGGTGACCATTCCTGAGGATCTTTTAAGCTACTTGAGGAGAAAACTCCAGGAAAAACGATTCAATTTCTGATACCTGTGGTGGATTAGGTAACTCGGCTATAATTCCACTGTTAAAAGCCACATAGCAGGTTCCAGTCTTGCTCCTTTCTTCCCTCACCTGTAGGGGCATTCAGAACTCATTCACTTGTCTTCTTGTCTCAGGGTATCTTATGTTAGCTGTGGAGCCTGGTCTGTGGAAGGGACTCTCTACCTGAGTAACTTTTGTGTCACAAATACATAGCAACCCAAACACTAAGAACTCAATAAGAGCTGTTCTTTTCGTTACTGCCTTTTGGGACCATGGTGACAAGATGCTTCTTTCTGAAGGAAATCAATATCTCTATGTCAATCATACAGGGAAGCCATTCATGGGGCAGAAAGCAGGGGACGCTTTGCATGATAAGCTGGCCACAAAGTCTATGAAATCACTTAGCTTGGCGTAGTCATTGATGTTCTGAGTAGGGAAAGAGACTTAAGATTGTCAGGGAGATGGGGAGAGGAAGAGAAAGCCAACTAGTACTTCATGAGTGGGTGGAACCCTGAGAGGTTGAAGTAAACCTTGACTCTGGAGGAGGGCACAAAACAGGACAGAAGAGCACAGGAGACACATGCATCACTGTTGTCTGCTTTAATCTCAGGCCAGCCCTAAGAGCTAGCAGATAGGACCTGGGCAGCTGTTCAGCAGATACCTGGTTAGTTGTTGTTCAATATCTCACACCCTCTCCATCAGTTTAGCGACAGGGACCCCCTTTCCAGCAGGGACCCACTTCTAGCAGGTCCTTCCAGCTGCTCCTGATGTGGTTATACTTAGAAAAGCAAACCAGCAAGAAGCAGAAAGCAAATGGGGTCCCTGGAACAGCAGGTCACCTTTCCCCTGCATTCTCCCGGAAGCAGCATTGTTCAGAGATGACTAAGGTGGCAGCTGCCCATGCCTTAAGCTCTCAGCCTTGCTAGAAAGCTCTATGCTCAGCAAAAATGTCTTCTCAGCATGACTGGCTGCCGGAAACCTTCCCATTATTTCTATAAGTCCTTTATGAAAATGCACAGACTTGCAAATAGGCAGCACATTAAAGTGTTGGCAGCTTTTAGTGTGGTGCAGAAAATTAGTTTAACTCTGAGTGTCCCCAGACAAGCTGTGCAACCCTTTGCAGTGCAAGAGGGAGCTGTGAGAGACTAGGAGTTAGACTCCTTGGTAGGCAAGACAGATAGGGAGATGGGCCATGGCTAGATAGTAAAATCGATAAATTTCCAAGATGGGTGACTTCTTCCTTATCCTCTTGACCTGAGACAAAAACCTGGCAGCCTAAAACAGAAGGCTTGCAGGCTTCCTTTCTTGCCTGCGGTCCCCTTAGTGATGGACTGGCCAAGCAAGTTCAAGGCCAGATATGGACCTATCCCACAACTGTGGCTAATCAACCATATTATCTGTCTTCAAACTGATCAACCTTAAAGTAGGGAAAGAGGACTCTTCAGGGGCCTCAAAACCTAGCCCCCCAAGAAGACACTGGATCTTTTGGACCCCTAAGTCCTGCCTCTGCTTTGCAGAAGGTCTTTTTGTCTGTGTTCCTGCTGTATGTGTATTTTGATTCCCCATGCCCAATAAACACCTGCTGTGTGTGTGTTTCCTCACTACCAATAAGCACCTTTCTTTAACTGCTGAGTCTGTCTGCAAGGACTTGCTACCCCTTTCTGTTGTGCTCAAGGGTTTTCTGACTTTTCAAATTCTTTAACTGACGGAGAAAATGAACTGGATCTGGACTCCTAGAGTGTATCCATTGGTACATAAAATAAACATCATCAAATATAGTATTCTTTTTAATCACATATATATTTTTTTCAATCACTTTCTATTTGAATGTTAAGAGTAATGAAATTCCTTTTAAATAAACTAATTCAGTTTTAGAAAAGGCAATAAGGTAATTTTTAGATAAATACTACTTAGACTATAAGACAGGTACGCACAGATGTGGAATACACCCTGAATGACAGACTTGGAAAAAGCTGGTTTAACATATGGAGATGGGTGGATCAGTGGTGCAGGGAGTTCTGAACTCATTTCTAGGCATTCCTGAAGACTGGCACTGGAAGAAGGGATTGAGGGGTTTATAGGAAGAAACTTACTTGTGGGGACTTAGTGGACTAGGGGTGAGTCTTCAGTATTGACATTGCCATACCAGCCACTACGGCCTTGTGTATCCTTTGTGTAACCCACTTCCCAGATAAGCACTGGGCAGAGCAATGTTTGTATATAGACTTTATCTTCTCAGGGAATGAAGCTAAGTGGAGTATCCATACCTCATTCTCTGGGATGCCTTCTCATGGAGGGAACTTGGCAGTGCTCGCTAACACTGAGCTCAGGTGAGGGGGCATAGACAAGCTTTCAAGACTAGGGCTGGAAAATTCCCCCAAAGGACATGACCTAAAACTTAGAGGGTGCTTTGGCCTCAGACATAGTCTGAGAGGGTATGTGATCTGGTTGGTCTGATCTTCCAGGTTAGGGACTCTGGTGTTTCAGAATGTGCTCTCTTGGAGGGATAAACTTATGGTTTGAAGATGAAGTGAGTATAGATGCTGCTTATCCCCATCTCGTTCACCACAGTTTCCCCCCAGCCTGTGGCCACATAGTCAGAGCCCCAGAGCTCTGAATGAATGGGCAAACACATGAATGCTTGTTGAACTAAAGAGATCACCCAAGTCCGGTGATCTCTTAGCAATTTTCACCGCCCTGAGCATCAGCAGACACTCTGCAAGTTGACTCACGTTCTCAGCCACGGGAAATAAGTGGTGTTGTTCAACGTATTTATTTGTCGATTGCTTTTTATGTGTTAGCTATTGTAGAACTTTCAGGACACGAGTCTGTCCCATTCGCTCTGTGAAGGAAACATTCTCTTCAGGACAGTCTCTGTCCTGAATAGAACAGGTAAAGTTCCATGCTGAGGAACTGGGTGAATGTCTAGATAGGAACTCAGAGCATGAGAACAAGTATGAAGCCCTTCTGAGCATGGGCTCCTCTCTACCTGCTCTTGTCTCATGTCTGTGGAGCAATTCCTGACCTTCACCAGGAAGAAGTTCACACACTTACTATGAAGTCACTGGCTACTAAGAAGCACAGGGCAGGTGTCATATCCCAGCAGTTTGAATCAAGAGCCCATGCTCTCTGCTCTTGATCTAAAACAGACAGACAGACGGACAGACAACAGACAGACAAAAAACAACCCTAGGAAAGTGGTACATACAGAAAAGGCTCTGCTTACATTCACAAGGTTTTGTATTTATTCATCAGGGGTGGCAAAAAGGGGCAATGAAGACATTTTTGAATATCACTTCTAGAAGTTCATTCTGCCTCAGGCTGGGCCTGGGAGACTCTATACACACACTCTATGGAACCATAAACACTGAGACAGGTACTGATGGGCTTGAGGCCATCAACACGAGTTTACAAAAGGGGAGGTCATGCCTAATCAGCATGATTAATATTGCCTGTCTCCATGCTGTGTTTAGAAAGGAAGGAGCTGGAATCCGTGTGGGCTCTGAGGAGGCGGCAGACAGAAGGCGGCTAGGGCGATAGGGGAGGATGCAATTGGGAACTGATTTTTTAACTACTGAACTGGTGGAGCCCAAAACCAGTTTAAACCAGTCTGTCAAAGCTGCCAAGGCTTTGTGGCTATGCCTAGCTCTCACTTGCCCACTCTAGGGAATCTTTGGGGGGCATCCCACCAGCTCCACCGTGAATCCAGTGTGATGTGAACTCTTTTCAAGCCTCCCTTCTTCTCTGATGCCCTTCACTTCCTGCTCTGGTTTGGGGGAAAGGTGGCACTGTCTTTAGGGACATCAGATCCAAGGTGCAGTTCCAGCTGGTTTTAAAATCTGACTCCTATATGAGGAGTATGCCATGATATCTTTTGAATCCTCCCAGCAGCCCACAACTTCATTCATCCAAAACATGCCTTTAATCTTAGCACTCAGGAGGCAGAGGCAGGTAGATCTTTGAGTTTGAGACCAGCTTAGTCTACAGAGTGAGTTTTAGGACAGCCAGGGCTACACAGAGAAGCCATGTTGGAGTAAACACTCTAAAATTGGGGTTTCTGCCCCACTTTTGGTTATGCAGTTCTCAGATAAAAGACACAAAATTTTTTATATTTATAATAAGTCTTAATCAGAACTAAAGCTGGGAAGATATCTAGCCTCTCAGCTACTACAATCTACTTCCCTTTCTATAACCTTAAGATAAGACGACCTGTGTTTCACTTGGGCAACTCTTACTTCAATTGGCCAACCCTCTTGACCATGTTTTCATGACTCACCTCATGCCATCTTCTCTCTATCTTCTTCTCTCCCTCCTCGTGATCCTGTTTAGGCCCTCCCCTCTGCTTGGTAACTAAAACTCTACTTACATCTATCCTGCCCAGTTATAGGCTGTTGTCGTCTTTATTCAATCAATAGGTTTTTTTTTCTTTTTTCTTTTTTTCGGAGCTGGGGACCGAACCCAGGGTCTTGCACTCGCTAGGCAAGCGCTCTACCGCTGAGCTAAATCCCCAACCCCAATCAATAGTTTTAAATTGAGGAGCAAGGTCTTATAACATTACTTGTGTGTGTGTGTGTGTGTGTGTGTGTGTGTGTGTGTGTGTGTGTGTAGATTCTCTTGTTCCTGGGGACAAGCAGGTCTTGGGGGCCAGTTTTTAGTATTAAATACGTAGCAATAGATTAAACCTATAAAACTAAACCAAACCAACCAAAAAAGAAACAAACAAACAAAAACCAAAACCCAAACTAAACAAATAAACAATAACAATAGCAACAAAATCAAAACAGGTATACAGTTTAACTATTACTGAATGGAGCCCACCCTGGAGTCAAGCAGAGTAGTTTCTGACTCCCCATCCTTCCCTGGTCTCTGTTAGGGTTTCCTGGTCACCAAGACAAAGTGTGCTGGTCATTTACATTTAGAATAGCCAAGACAAACATTTTCCACAAAGAGCCATTTAGCGGATTCAGGAGACTCAGTCACGTACACTCTACTGTCACTCTCGACTCTGCAGCAGCAGTATGAAGAAAGCTGTGTGTGAGAGTGGTTGCTTTCTAGTTGCGTGGGTTGGATTTGACTCATGGACCCAATTTTCAAGCGTGGATCTAGACTCTCCCGGGGTCTGAAGCGTGAACGTGTATGAGGACTGTGTAGGAGAGTGTTAGAGCTAGACGGCAGTGGAAGCAAGGGTTTTCTGAAGATGATTTTGATTACATTTGATTACATAATTTGTTTACATGAGTTTGTAGACTTTGTTTTCCACTCATGGCCTGACATAGTCTGTGTGATGTGTTATTTTAATGTCTGCCAAATTCGCAAAAGGAATTTGGTATTTAAGGTGATGGGATGACGGTAACTGAGTGAAGCTGGGATTTGAACTTATTAGTATGTGTGTTTGTGCGTGCGTGTGTGTGTGTGTGTGTGTGTGTGTGTGTGTGCTTGTCTGTGTATATGATGCACAAGTGGAGATCAGAGAACAACCTTAGGCTTTAGTTCCCAGGCACTTTTTACAAGATCTCTTGGTGTGCAAGTTTGCCCCATAGACCGGGCTAGCTGGCCTTTGAGCTGCCAGGAATCTGCCAATCTCCACCTCTTATGTCACCACGATTGGATTAAAGGTGTGTGTCATTGTGTCTAGCTTTTTATGTGGGTTCTGGGTAGCTGGACTCAGGTTCCCACATGTGTCAGGCAAACACTTTACCGTCTGTCTGTCTGTTGGTAGACCCGTCTTTCATAAAACTCAGCAAATACTCAGATACTTGATCTGGTCTTCAGTCAGGATGATGCCATGAGTAAGAGGAAGGAATGAGAAGCACATTTACTAAGGGATGGTGTGCATCGCAAGAGCAGCACCCATTCTCCATGTAGAATAGACCCGTCCTCCTTCCATTCCATTCCCTTCCCCCTCCTCTCTGCAGAATAAATCCTCTAAAATACAGCCATACTTTGAGTGCACCTAGGCAGTTTTATTAGATGTCAGGATAATATTTGGGCAAAGTCATGGGACTCACATTTCTTGAGAGAGTATGATGTCATTTTAGAAGTTCATGCTCTTGACATTTCAAAAGTCCGGTTAGAAAAACCAAATATGTTTTTATGGGCTCTCACGGCAGGGAAGCAGCCTTGGTCATGCATGGCCATATCAATTAGAAGCGGATTAATTAAGCAATAAGACAGGAGCAGTGGTGCATTTCAGAAAGGTTATTGCACGGCTCATAGAGTGCTGTTGAGGCACCCAGCCAAGAGTCGAGTGACTTCCACTGGCCAAGGCTCTTCAGCCATCCAAGACGTGTAACACTCCCAGAAACAGTATCCCTTGCCATCCACGTCCACTATGAGAAATAAAAGGCCCTCTTATTAAGTGGGTGTTATTAGGCATGGGCAAATTGACAGCCATTTCATTATTTCATAATTATGATTAATGGCCTTCTCAATGAAGTCATCGTCTGCTACCCCTAAGCCAATTGGTCCCTTCTGGGACCGTGTCACCAAGTCTTGGTTAGTGTTCATGGAAGCATGGAACACATCAGGTTTCACAAGCACAGGAGGGTGGGAGCGTGATTCCTAATTGCCTTTGGAGACTGTTTGCACAGGAAGCAATTCTCTTAGTGGGGATAATGATCTCTGAGGAGGCCTAAGGGGACTCAGGATGGTGCACAAGCTTGAAGAAGGGAGGAGCTGTCACATAGGGCGGTGCTGACTGCAAACAGCCTTCATACTCAACTGTCATATAGGATTTCCATTTGCGTTGCCTTTGCTGTGACCATTGTGCTTTGATGATAAAACAGAGTATAGGTAGCAGCAGGCTCGAGGCAGTTAGTTTTCTAACCCAGGGCATTAGGCTGTCTCTATCTCGTTCTGTGGATAGAGCCATGGACTAGGGAGGAGGTGATAACCTTGGTGCTATGGAATTTGTGCATTTGATTAATAAGAAACACTGGTAATTTCTTTATATTGGGCTTATCAGCAATACAGATACCAGTTCCTAAGAGTACAGATAGTGCTCGAGACCGACTGTCCCCTCCAAGATCCAGATGTTGGTTTTAATCTAGGGTTTTTACATAGGCGACTAGAGTAAAGCAGGGTTGTATGGCCCTGGTATAAAATGACCAGTGTCCTTTAAAGAAAGTGATCAGAACACAGATTCATACAGAGGGAAGATCATGTGAAGAGAAAGACAGACATCTCTAATCAAGGGAGGTCATCTCTAGACAGAACTCACCTTGCTGCTACTTCAACCTTGGGCTTGTAGCTTTCAGAACTTCATGAAATAAATGTCTGTTGTTTGAGCCTCTGGTTGGTGTTTTGTTATTGCAGTCCCAGTAAGCCAATACCTATGGAGAGAGTACAACCCATGGGGAGAAACTGTGAGCACAGTTACAGGACTGAAAGGGGCAGGTGAGATAGATAAGATGAAAACCATTTAGTTTTGAGAGGGCAAGTATTTTGGGAACATAACACCTCAATTTTAAGTGTTCATATACCTTATTCAGACACCTCGTAATTAAGATTTTTCCTAAATGAGAGCTATACATAGGTGGATAGAAAGTGATGGTGAAAAGCATTATATCTGATGCCAGAGATACAAAAGGCCATTGGAGAAGGACAATGGTGTTGATAGGAACACTCTAGATTGTGTCAAGGAAACTGGTGATCTGTGCAGCAGGACATCCGTTTACATGTGTATGTTTAGAAACCTCGGAGAACACTCATCAGGTCGTTAAGAGTGACTTTCTCTGACTTGGCATCCTGTTAGGGGGACATTGGCTTTCTGCTCAGTGTGAATGTGGAAGAAAGCCACCGAGACTGCCCTACTGTCATAGACTGTAGTCTAGAATAGTGAGCCGAATATACCCTTTCATGGTGCCCATGGCCTGATGATCATTTGTTGCTTCAGACATACTCTTAAGTCCTCTTCCCTCCCTCCCTCCTTCCTCCCTTTCTTCTTCCTTCCTCTACCCTGCTTTCTCCCTCTTTCCTCCTTCTCATTTTCTTGTGTGTTTCTGAGACAGTCTCACATAGCCCAGACTGGCCTCCAACTTCCTTTAATGCTCTTGCTTCTACCTCCTGATTTCAGGTGTGTGCCTCCACACTCAGATCATACACTGTTGGGGCTTGAACTTGGGGCTTCATGCTTTCCAGGTGGCCACTCTGCCAGCTGAATTTCAGAACCAGCCCTGCAGACTCTTTTCATCCTCTTGTATCACTTCTAAGGGCTTTGTTAACTTCACACAACTGTATCTTCTCTGCTTCCAAAACCCATGCTCAAATCTCTGGTCTTGAGCTCCCACAAAAGTGACCTGCATCTCTCCCTCTCTCCTTATCCTCTCAGTCACCAACTTCTTGGTTTCTCTGACACAGTTGTTGCCTAATTTAGAGCCTCGCCATTTGGGTAAGGGGACCTGCTGCTAATGCTGACCCTTAGGAAGACAGAATTTGTCCATTACTTAATGACTGTGATCAACATACCTCCCGGGCCTTTCAGATTAGATACAGTGGGGTACGTGTGTGTATGTGCATGTGCATGTATGTGTACCTGAGCATGAGCATGTATGTGCATGTGTGTGCGTGCATGCGTGTGTGTATGTGTGTGTGCGTATGTTGTACATTCTCATGTAGACACATGTGGAGGTCACAGGAAGACACTGGATGTTTTCATCTATTACTTCCTATTTTACATTTTTGAGGCAGGCCCTGTCACTGAACCTGAAGATGGCCATTTGAGCCAGGTTGAGTGGCCACTGAGTTCCCAGGATCCATCTGTCTCTACTCATCAATTCTGGAGTTAGTGGCACAGGCAGCCATGCCTGGCTTTTACATGGGGTTACAGATTTAAAATCATCCTCTCTTGCTTTCCTAGCAAGCACTTTTATCCACTGAGCCATCTCCCCAGTCCTAGGTTTAAGAGAAAGGGCAATCTCTCCTCACAATCTGCTGGCAACTGTTTCCTTCCTAGTCCAGTGGCTGGATATCTGTACTTCTTATGAGTAGAAATTGGCATTTATTAGATACAAGTGCACCATGGCACCTATGCATCCTAAAGAAGGTTCTATTCAGAACAGCCCATGAGAGAGAGAGACACTATTGTGTCCATTTTGTAAGTAACATTATGAAGCCTGACATATAGTCTGGCCTGTAAAACATATGTAGAATAGATATTCCACACAGCCACACATCTAGAATGTTACAGAGCTATGTTAGGACTACAGGAGTGTCCCTCCATGTTCCTCAGTTTTGTTTTTGTTTTTGTTGTTGTTTCTTTGTTTTTTGCACCTTGTATCGTACATTGCATCTCGACACTAGTTTTGTCAGGAAGTTCCCTATGGCTCTCTTGTGGGGGGGGCGGGTCTTTGGGAACCAGCCCCCAAGTCTCCGCTCTTACTTAGTCTTTTATTGATACTGACTTTTGTGTAGTTTCATTAGAAATGTTGGCTACTGCTAAGACTTGTCTCTTCCCCAGTCCTCTTCTTCCCAGGAGCCTCAGAAAACTCAAAATAGCTCCTCTCCCTGTCTTACCTAAGACACTAGTTTAAAATAGTTTCTCCTATGAGGCAAGATGGCTTTGGTTCTGGGGCTTCTAGGGGGGAAGCGGTCTGATCCAGTTAGATCCAGTTAGAAAGCACCTCTTCCCGTGCTGTTTGGCCAGAAAAGCGATACCTGAGCACAAAGCCGAGTAATTAAAAACTCTCTTAACACCACTCGAATCAAGCATCTCATATGTGGCCTGCTGAGTCTCTGTCCTCTGGGCTCAGGATAATGATTGCCTTTTAATATCAGCCTCAATTGCCATTTGAACCTTCAAGGAGCAAATGGAAGGAAAGGAAGACATCTTTGAAACAACAGCAGTGGTAGAAATCTTAAGAAACATCCACCCATAATGATGTTTCCTATAATTTGGTACCTCCCTCCCCCCAACCCCGTGGAAACACGAAATAGCAAACATCCTTGTGGAAAATGCTTTGGTTTCAAGGTATCACACCTTTTCTCCTCCAGATAAGGAAGTCTCATGTTTACTGAAATAGCTTACAGTTAATTATGTTTCACCAGGGATTCTTGTTGACTCTGTGCCTATACACTAGCAAGTCATCACTTATTTAACGCGCTGGGTAGTAATTTGCCTTTCCAGAGAACTATAGAATCTCTCTGAGTTTCCCTAGATGGGTTCTTTTTTTTTTTTTTTCTCTCTTAATTTTCTTTTCTCAAGGGAGAGTCAATATAGGCAGGAATTGAGCTGGGCTACGTGAGGTTTTTTTCCTTACTTTTTGAGGGCCCATTCATCTTCCGAGTAGGTACATACCAGACTATGGGTAGTGTGTCCACAAGTGATAATGCCTTCCTAAATTCTACCTCTAGTTCGTTTGTTTTGTTTTGTTTTTCTACTCAAGTCAGTGTCACTACCATTCTTACTGTTGGGATGGGAAGTGTCCTTTGAAAAGACACGAAAAGATTTTTTTCTCTAATGTTCAAGTGTCACTTTGGGCAGGCGATCAGAGGGTGGAGCCTTCTGACTTCATCAGTAGATATGTGATTTGAAGTGGTTTTCCAGCAGAGGTAATAGAAATAAAGAGGTAGGTCTTGGCTGGAGGACATAAATCCCTTGGGTGTGCCTTTAAAGAATAGAGCACATCTCTGGCTCCTCTGCCGTCTCACTGCTTCCTGGCTGTCATGAGGAGAGCAGTCTCCTCTATGGAATACTTCCACCAGTGTGCTGTTTTGCCTCACCAAAGGCCCATCACAAGGGAACAAAATAAGTCCATTCCTCCCTGTAAATGGTTTCACCTGAGCGTTTGTCTCGGCAACGCACAAAAGAAAACCAAAACCACAGCAGAACTTGTCATCACCAGGTTTTTTTAATAGTCTTTCCTAATAGCCATGTACACCACTAAATATCATGCATCCGTGGTTCTGTCGTCTCATTTAGGCTTTGTAATACCGTATGAAGTAGGTTTTATTTTTAGGTGATAAATAAGGAAACTGGAGCTAGGCCATGTCAAGGAACTTGTTCAAGGTCACTTGATCAGTTGTGACCCCCCTTCTTCCAGTTCCAAGGCATGCTCTTTTGACTCCTGTGGAATACGCCCAAGAGGCATCCAGGGGAAACAGGTATGGACTCGTGGAGTAGTCGTAGGCTGCTCTTCCTTCTCAGGACTGTAAAGTCATACTCTGTCTCAACCTGCAGTGATTAGACAGCTGAGCACACACCCCTTCCAGAATGCCACTATGGCTTTGTGTCACATAGGAAAAGGTGGACATTTCCTAATCCTTCATCAACAGGGGATGGGAACCACTAAGGCTGGTGCTTACTCTCAATGGAGTACACTCTAGAAATGACAAAGACCTGTGCCTCTCCTGCCTCCCAGTTATGATCCCCTTCCAACTAGAATGGCCAGTAAGTGTCACATAGTTATTTGGTCAGAGTTGTGATAGTCCTACCATTATGAGCAACACTGAGGGGGGAATTGAGGTTTGGAATGAATGGTCTTAGTTAAGGAGTGACTTGGCTTCAACCAAGTTTCAGTTTGAATATTGAGCAGGCAAACCTCCACTGCTTTCCACATTGCCCCAGCCTATGTTTTGTTGCTATAGCAACACCATAGACTGGGCTGTTAATAGACAACGTGAGTGTATTTGGGTCACGACAGAATACTGCAAATTGGGTCACATATAAGCAATGTAGATTTATTTGAGCCACTGTTGTGAAGGTTGGGGAGTCCAAATACTGGTGAGGCCAGTCTACGAATGCTCTTGTACGGTTCTCTTCCTTAATGACTTTGCTTTAGACAGATCCTCTGGCCTAAGATAGTCCAGGAGAAAGGGGCAACCCTAAGTCTCAGAAGCAGGGTTTGCTAGAAAGTAGATTCACCTACAGGAAGACTTTTCTTATAGCAATCTTAATTTAGGGTTCTGCGGTGAAGAGTCATTCTCAAACATTGTTTGCAAATTGGTTTTCTATTCTTGCCCTGCCTTACTCTCTTTACCCTAAAACATCGCTGTTCTGGTCTCATTTTTATTTTGGTATTGTTGGGGATGGTTTTCCCTAAAGAGAAGCCAGGTATTCTTTTGCTGCTTCAGTGACAGATTGAACAATGGCCATCACTTTCTGTCCCATGGAAGACACAGAAGCAAGATAGGATCAGGGGGCAGTTGATTTCAAGAATTCTAGAAGGCTTCGTTAGTCACGAGCAGGTTAAGCCTGTGTATCTTCACCAGGATGCTGTGGAGACTGCCTTGTCTCTGCTATTCCCACAGAATCATCAAAGCATCAAGCTAAATTAAAGGAAATGCCATCTTCCCATGACAGCAGGTGCAAAATTACCGCTAATTACAAATTTGCTAGGTCTCACAGTGACTCTGCGTGAATGATAACGTTGCATTCATTAACACAACCATTTAGGGGTTCACCTTGACATGTGTACAGAAGCTAAGGATCTAGTAGACAGTACGTTTCAAATCACCCAGCATGCTCTTAGAGAACTACTACACTGCTCTGACACTTTGTGACCCAAACCCTTTATTCAGAGGAAAGAGTTAGATTTGCTGTGTGTTGGTGTGTGACTTGAACGAGCCAGTCTTAGAGTCTTAGAGCTGTTTCTTCCTGTGGCATATGAGAGGGACAGAACCCCACATTCATCAAGGCAGTGCTTCTCAAACTCTAATGTGCTACCCAAAGTATAGGTTACGGTCCAGATGCAAGCAAGAAGAGAGTTTGTTAGAAGTGCAGATTGTACACAAGCTCTTGTGGTCTTCCCCTTGTATTGTGGTCTAGGACCATGCTAAAATGCAGATTCTGTCTTACTACACCTGGAATGAGACCTGAATTATGCCTTCTGACCTACCAGGTGATGCCATACTGCCTTTCTACCAGCCACAGAGAAGTAGCAAGGCTCCACCAACCCCTTTCCATGCTTATAATAGTGGACAATATTTGTGCTTACTTGCCCTGAGCTAGGGATCGCGTGTGTCTTAACTTATGTCTTGTATGAATTATCCCCAAAGAAGGGATGCTGCCAGCAACACCTATACTCTTGATAGACCAATAATCTTGGATATAGGCAGCAAGGCCAAGGTCACATGGGTTAGAGTTGAACCAGTTGTACACATGGGTCCCAGCACATCTATATTCTCAAGTAACACAGAGTTTTGGAAAAATTTAAAACAGTTCTATGTACTTCTAGAGGAAGTACAGTGGCTGATTCCATGAAGCAGGATGCTAGCCCCGTCAATCTGAGTGACACTAAGTTCTAGGTTTTCCTTTCCCACAGGTTGGCCAACCCACTCTTGTCCCTCTTGCTGCTGGACTCTTTCTGCCATCTGGGTAGCTTCATGTCTACCTTTATGTGTATAGCTTAAAGTCTAGACTCCACAGATGAGAGGGAGCATTCGATTTACCTTTGCTTCCCCCACCTCCTTCATTCTTCCCATGAGTCCTCTCTCCCCACCCCGGGACAGTCCTATTCTACTTGTCTGACCCACATGTGCATTGTCTAGATTCTGTATCCATGCTTCATATTCTCAAATAGAAAACAACTTCCTGTGAAGGTAAACTCCCCAATGGATATTCCCTCTACCACAATGTTGATCCCATTGGGAAGGAATATGTATATTTGAAAATCTGAAAACATAAAGAAAGAGGAAATCAGGAAGCTGGAAAAGTCTGACCTGTTACCATCACACTGGATTCTGAGAAGACAAGCCTCCTTTTGGGAAGATAGCATTACTAGTTTTCTCTCTTTACTCTACCTAATTAGTCTAACCCTCAAAAGATTCTGTCTAGGGCAGCTAAAACTTCAGGAAGATAAAAAAAAAAGCACAAAGGCTCGTTTTGATGAAAAGATTGAACTCCAAGTGGTTGTTTGGGGGAACTGGCTTACACTTCTGGCTGGAATTCAAGACGATATGCATTTGCCTGCATATTTAATACCATGTTCCACTTCCCAAGTCTTCTTTGATAGATTTTTTTATTTGTGTGTCTAGGTATTTCTTCCCCCTATAAATGCTTATTTCTCTACACAGATACACGTGGGAGGACATTTAATTAGAATTGAGAATGTTTTGAGCGTGTTAAGTAGATTCTAAGTGGTAAGTATCATGATCTTTAAATGCTACAATAAGCATTTAATACATGTCTAATTCACTGACGAGTGCTAGGCATGCCTCTGACAAATTCTTAATAAATTGCTCAAAAGAGCCCTTTAGAAAGCGTCATTTCACACCATATAACTCTACCTCTGATATTTTTCAACCTTCTCTGTCTGCAGAAATGGGGAATTCTCTTGAACATTTTTCTTAACTGATTCTGATTTACAGGCTCTGGCGGAAACTCCCAGGGACTTGTTGCAATATACTGTAAATGGAATCTGCTAACTCCACAATTTGAAAAGTGAAGGTTGTAGTCTCCAGGTTCTCAAAAGCAGCTCGTTTCACCTAGACAGAGTTATGGAATCCATAAGTATACAGAAGGCGTGAGTCCTATTCTTGGCATGTGTCTTCAAGGGACACACTGCATGCATCTTTCTAAAACTCTCACAGCACCCAGTCTCCATATCATCTGGAGGGCATTAGTCCAAGATTTGCAGCAATTCAGTTCATTGCTGGTGTTAAGGGCAGCAGTGCTTTTAGCATCAAAGGACTCAATAAATCCTGCCTATGCCCAGGTCTCCAACTTTGCAATTAAATTTGAGCGTAAGTGAAAGATATTTTGAAAATTAATTATATTTTAAAAGACATTAATTTAAGGAAGTCTATGGCCGTAGATCAACTCTTAAATTATTAGAATGTGGGAAAGAATAACACTGGGTTTGGCAGAATCATTAATTTCCTATTACATGCCCCAAGCTAGATGTTCTAACCACAAGTTTTGATAGTAAGCATTTAATCTCAGTGCTCTTTATCTGCAGCAAAATATCCAAAAAGAAGAAAGATACTTAAATTGTGGAAAAGGAGAGAGAGGAGAGGTTAAATACTTTGAACGTGCTCATAACTAATAATGAGGGAATATGGCTTACTTGGTCAAAAAATAGCCTTTTGATTTTTGAATAAGTTTAGATTTATAGAAAATTTGCTACAAGAATACAAAATTGACATATACATGAAACCTTCCCCTACACATGCTAATACGCTAGATATCCAAGATGGTATTTGTTGAAATTAAGGAATTATCATTGTCATATTGCCGTCGTGTGAACTCTGGCCTTTATTCTAATTTTATCAGGCTACCTTTTCTGTCACCAGTGCTTTTTTTTCTGACCCAGGGTATTATTCAAGGTCTTATATTGTTTCTGGGAATATGGCTCAGTGGTAGAGAACTAACCCAGCATGTTTAAGGTTGTAGGCTCAAACTTCTGCCCTGACAAAATACCAACCAAACAACAACAACAACAAAACCAAAATGGAAAAAAAAACCCAACCAACCAACCAAACAAACAAAAAAAAACTGATACTGTACCACACTCAGTTGTTATATTCCTTTCCTGTTTTCTTTTCTTTCCTTTTTTAAAAATTTAATTATTTTACATATGTGAGTACACTGTCACTATCTTCAGATGCACCAGAGAGGGCATCAGATCCCATTACAGATGGTTGTGAGCCACCATGTGGCTGCTGGGATTTGAACTCAGGACCTCTGGAAAAGCAGTCAGTGCTCTTAACCACTGAGCCATCTCTCCAGTCCCCCTTTCTGTTTTCTCATCTGTAATTGTTTCTCATCTCCCCACCTCCCTTTTGGTGACAGTTTTGACGTTTACTATTCTGATACTTTTGTATGACACTTCTCAATTTGAATTTATCTTGGTGCTTTGTTTTGTTTTGTCATAATTATACTGGAGTTAGGAGTTTTGGAGAAAAATACCACAAAAGTGAAATGTTTTTCTGTTCATGCTGTGTGTAACACCATTGTCACATCACCATACTTTCAGTGTAGCTTATTATCTGCAATGTTGACCTGCCAGTCTTCCAGGATCCCAGTTTAGATCAGTGAAAGAGTGCAACTGTCGATTAGTGATGTCTGCTGTGAGCATAGATTTAGGTAATAGTGATTCAGCAGGTGTTTGATATCCTTGATTCTTACCTAAAATCACCACTCTTTGTAGATGAAGAAACAGATTCAGTTAGTAGAGCTTAGTGGCACTATATTTGTGGTCTAGCCATTATTTTTAAAAAGTTAAACCAAAGAATTTTATCAGTACAGAGAATATAGATAAGGGTCCTTTTGTTTTTCTCACCTAATAGATTGGAAGCATATTGGTCCTTGGGTGATATTTAAGAAATTTCAATTTGTAGATGTACCAACAGGTAATGTGCTTACTGCCAAGCTTGATGACCTGAATTCAGTCCCCGGGACCCACACAGTGGGAGGGAGAACGGACTCTAGCAATTGGTCCTCTGACCTCTACATGTGTTTCAAAGTATGCTCATTCATTTGCATGCTTGTTTGCGCATGCGCGCACACACACAGACACACACACACACACACACACACACACACACACTAAATTACCAAATAAATAAATAAATAAATAAATGCAAAGACTGAAAAAATTAACACCTAGCCACAGATACAGAAGAATCGATGAGAAAGAGCAAAATCATCAAAGGCCCAGATACTCACCATTATTGCCTCGAGCAGAGGGGTCTATGACTGAAGACCCATCTTTGAGTCTTTAATATCCTAAAACCCTGCTTGTATCTGCTGTCATCTGTATTAAGTCACAAAGCTGAAATATCTGCAAGTGTCCCTCAGGAGACCACCAAACGAGTCCCTTTCAATGTAGAACCTCATGAGAGAACACTTTCTGTTCCACCAAAACATGTTTGTTTATCATGGATTTTTTTCCCCAATTTTTAGACTTTCAAAAATGTACTCTTGGGGTTGGGGATTTAGCTCAGTGGTAGAGCGCTTGCCTAGGAAGCGCAAGGCCCTGGGTTCGGTCCCCAGCTCCGAAAAAAAGAACCAAAAAAAAAATGTACTCTTATGAGTACTGTAGGGGAGCAGTTCTGGTGCTTTGATTTAATTGGGAATCTGTGTTTACTGACACTGACGGTCCTTGCCCTCAATTGGTTTTTTATTTATCAATAAAGGTGCCAATAGCCAATGGCTGAGCATGGGAGTGGCATGGGTAGGACACAATGAGAATCAGAGATAGGGAAGAAGAAGACAGAGTAATGACAGGAGAAAAGCCAACCAGCCATGTGCCTTCTTCCCTGATGGGGTCTGGGGTAGCAAGGGAAGGTTTAGGAAGTCCAGTCCTCTAGTTAGCCAAGACAATTTAAGAAAAATTGGAGTGTGTGTGTGTGTGTGTGTGTGTGTGTGTGTGTGTGTGTGTGTGTTTTCTATTCTCGGATCTGAGGTAGCTCCCAGATGGGTGCATACATGCACCCAGCCAGGAACACAAAGCAGTATAGACAAAACTACATGCTACAGAGAACAATGTAGAAAGTAACAGCCATCTATTAGTCACTGAGCTATAAGCTATAAGCTATAAGCTATAAGCTATAAGTCAGCAAATGAAGCATCTGTGATTCCAGACCAAGTAGAGCTTATAACCTGGTGCAAGAAGACAATGTAAAATAAATCAAAATAACTGTATAAAGCATGATGAGTGCACTGGAGAGCACAGACATAGGAGCGCTGTCCACAGAGGAAGGAGAGCAAGGTAAAGAAGAAGCCAAGGGAAGGCTTGGCCAAGAAAGGAATGTCATACTGAGAAGGTTGCTTGTGAAATGTCCAATCAGAGGGGACTATTTGTACACAGGCTCTAAGAGAAAAGAACTAGAAAACACATGCAGCTGGATTTCAGCAGCCAATAGAGTCGTTTGTTGGATCCCACCTGGATTTATGAGATACTTTTTAGCATCTCAGAGTTTACGATGGCTTTTTCTGATATACTAAGTCATCAGACTGGGCAAGTGTGGTGGTTTGAATATGCCTGGCCCAGGGAATGGCATAATTAGGAGGTGTGGCCCTGTAGGAGTAGGTGTGACACAGTGAGGGTAGGCTTGGAGACCCTCTTCCTAGCTGCCTGGAGGTCAGTCTTATTCTTGCTGGCTTTGGATCGAGATACAGAACTCTCAGCTCCTCTAGAACCATGCCTGCCTGCATGGTGCCATGCTTCCTGCCAGGATGATAATGGACTGAACCTCTAAAACTGTAAGCCAGCCCCAGTTAAATGCTGTTCCTTATAAGAATTGCCTTGGTCATGGTGTCTCTTCACAGCAATGAAGACCCTAACTAAGACAACATGGCAGGGTTGTGGGAGTGCATGAGCTTCTGTGAACAGAGACTATCCTTCAGTGGGATGACTCGAGGCAGGTTGAGCACTTTTTGAGGTATTCCAGGAGTTCTCTGTGGGACTGAACTTTGAACGCTCATTGTGACAAGCTGCTCAGTGTTAACACTCTATTCTGGTTTCCTTCCTTTTTGGCATCTTCATTCCCTTATCAGCTTCTTTTTGATCAAGTGTCTTGGACCCAAATTCTTGTCCCTGAGTCTTATTGGGATGAATTGAGTCTGTAACAAATAGGAAAGGAAGAATGAGGGAAGCTGTATTGGCGAAGGTAGAGCCCTGGGCAGGTGGGGCTTAGGCAGGCTTGGAGTTTGGTTTCATTCTAAGGCCCAGTCACAAGTACAGGCTTCTAGAAAGGAATGGCCTGTCTGACCTCAGTCTTCAACTGGACGCTCCAAAAACAGGCTACAGGGCTCTAGAAGACATCCCAGTGACGGGACGTGTGACCTCTTGAAACAAACAAGATCCATAGAAGTAGTCATCTGCTCATGGTCACACAGTAGGACAGATCTGGCTCTACTCCTCTCTGTCTCGTGATCATGCTCTCCTAACTATCCGGGACTCAGTAGTGGATTTCCCCTCCCCCCATAAGCTTTTATAATGGCATAGAACAATTCCAACCAACACAGAACTGGCTAAGGAATGCAAAGTGGATTTTGAATTCAACATTGCGCTATAGAGGAATGCACCATAATTACCATAACATGTTAGACAGCTGAAATTGTAGGAGAGAGAAACAGTTAAGACACTGGCCTAGTTATTAAGTGTTAAAGACACCAAGGGGGTTTTGCTTCATTGTTAAGTACCAGGAAAGGGCATGCTAACCATTGGCAAATATTTGTAAAGGTGCAGAAAGAGAGTAGAGAGAGAAATGACTTGGCTTTAGAACTGTGAGGGAAGCTTGAAGTAATGAGGTGGAACAAAAAGGAAAATATTATTAGCTGGAGAGTGGGAAGCAGGGTCTCTGGGACGAGAACCAGTCAATTGTATTTACACACAAACCCAATTGTCTGAGCGAGCCTTATGCAATGTGTTTGAAAGGAAAAAAAAAACCATAGTGTTAGAAAGCTTGATGCCAGCTCGAGTCTCCTGCATGTCTTGAAGCTATTTTCTCGTCCCCTCCCACTTTTCAAACACATTTACTAAGTATGTGAAACACAATTATTGTACAGCAGTAGGATGTGTCGCGCAGTTTGATGTTTTCTGACTAAGCCAAATTTCTCTCTCATGCAGCAGAGTGGCTAAATAATTGGACCACAGACCAACTGTTCTCTAATTACACTCCCTCCCTCGGCGTGCAGCATCAAACGAGAACACATTACCATTGCTAATGATTTTCACAGTTTTTAACATTTGGAAAGATTTGTACTTGTATGTGCGTGCGTGTGCGTGTGTTGAGGATTGATCCAGAACCTTCCACATGCTAAGCAAGTACCCCACCACCCAGTCACGCCCCTTAGCCCCTTCAATAGTTGCATAATTTTGAACTTCAAAGCAGCCACACAGTGGAATCGTAACTGTGACATTTTTCTGCCGTCACTTTGGACAGTTGCACTTACAAAGAAACAACAAAAATGAAGGGAAGAAGACCTTCTTCCCCCTTTATATCCAATGTTACTAGCTGATCCCGAAGTATTATTGCTCAAGATGATTCTCTGCTAATCGAGGTCATTTTTAAAAATTTTTATTTGGATTGGTCAGGTCCAGTAGGGTGCAACTCAACCACCCAAGGAAAGGTACTGGGCAGTCCTCATAGTGGCACAGGTCCTCTGAGGATGGGATGCCACAGGCTACAGGAGTTCTGACTTGCTGGCTGGCTCCCTTCTTCGTGTTGTTTGAAGTGTCATCATTGAAAATAACTTCTCAGCACACGCACACTGTTTGCTTTGTCTTCCATTAGGAAGCAGCCAAATAGCAGCTACAATTATGTCTGCTCAAGATGATGTTGGTTTGATTGAGGGCTGCATTAGCATCTGAACCCTGTCTTCAAACCACGGAGCGAACCCCAGACCCATGGGATTCTAAATGAACCAACAAAGTGCAAAAAAAAAAAAAAAAAAAAAAAAAAAAAAGACAAGAATGCTTCTTTGACCACAGATCCATGGAAATATCACTTTGATGAATGCAAACACATTTATCACCTGCACTAGGAATTACTTTTCAGTGCTTCTTGGTGAGGGCTGATGTAGTTGGAATGGGGCAGAAGTCCGTACAAGCTAGTGTGAATATGAAAGGGAATTTATTGCAAGAGTACAGGTAAATGTTTTGAATCTACAGGGTCTAGGACAGAAAAAAATCACCAACCTAGTTACCTGGCTTCTCTGTCTTTTTTTTTTTTTTTTTTTTTTTTTGTCATTTCCTCATTCCCTGGAGAGAAATTAGCTCCCTTCCTTCTCAGTGTTGACGTCACTGCCTCCACCTTGAACCACCACACTGCAGCCCACAATAGCATTTAGCAGTTACAATTCAGCTAAATTCTGGAGCTGAGGGGGCCAGTCTGATGAGCTCACTTGTCCTGGACAGAGAACTATGTGATTTAAATATGGTTGTCAAGCATCAAGCCTATGGGATTGGGTAGATTCCAAACAATTTACTACACTTATTGTCAGAAGATAGCTCATGGATTCATTCATTCATTCATTCATTCATTCATTCATTCAACAAGTATTTATTCAAGTCATGTGTCAGGCATTGTGGGTACAAGAAAAAAAAAGATTTACTGAAGAACAAAACAGACACGATCTTTGTCCTCATGGAACAATCTAGAGTCAATATATAAAAATTAATTGAGTGGAGATATTAAAAGGTGAGGGGGTAACTGGAGAGATAGCTCTGAGTTTGAAAATACTGGCTGCTCTTCCAAGGTCCTGAGTTCAATTCCCAGTAACCACTTGGTTGTTCATGACAATCTGGGACCTGATGCCCTCTTCTGGTGTGCAGGCATATATGTAGGTAGAATATTGCGTACATAATAAATAAATAAATCTAAAAACAAAAGGTAAGAGGGACTACTAAGAAGAATGTCAGGGGATGGAGGGGAAGTGACAAAGACTCAGGGCAGGGGTAGCATTAAAGTTTAGGAATGGTGCATCTAAGTTAGCACATGAGCCCAGGAAAGCAAATGAAGGAATTGCACGGACACTGGATACTTAATTATGAATTGAATTTTTTTTAATGAATCCCCCAAAAAACCTTCATGATTCCAACTAAAATTTCATTTCATGTTCTCTTTTCTACTTTTGAGGTTTGTCACCGAAGGTGCTCTCTATAGAGGTGGACTCTTTCCTGGTGCTTTTTTTTTTTACACTCAACAGATGCGATCAGCAATCCTGGCCCCACACCATGTTCTTTGGTATTTCAGAATCAAATAACGGGCAGTGCTAGCAAAGACTGGGGAAAAAAAAAGAACAACAAAACAAAGCAAGCCAACCAACCGGCAAACTCTGGCTATTATTCTGGCAAAGGGAGCAGTGATGTCATACCAGTCTAGCCCAGCTGAACTTCAAGGTCAGTAGACACAGAACACAATGCTATCAAGAAAGCAGCCAGTATCTGGGTGTGGTAGGGCATGGGTAAACCATCAACGGATGGCTAGATAGACAATGTGCTGTATGGGGAATATTAGTCAACCTCAAATACAAGGAGGTCCTTGTATTTGTGATAACATGAGCCCCGATGACACTACACCAGCCACACAAAGACAAACATTAAATTATGAGGTATCACTAAAAAGGAAGGGCAGTACTGACTAACGGGGCCTAGAGGCGAGTGGTGAGGGAGGAAGCAATCAGTAGCCATTGCCCCATGGATCTAGACGTTCAATTTCTGCAGGATAAAAAGTCCTGGGGAATTTGCTGATGGCAGTCTGAATGTAGTAATGAGCTGGACACTTGACAATCGCTAGGATGATAAACTTCTCTTGTGTGTGTGTTTACCACGATTGAAGAAGGAAAAAAGAATTCTGGGATGGACACCAGAGCTGAACAGTCTCTTGTGGAAAAATTCCTGTGACGGCAAAGGACTGAAGCCTCATTCCCATGAAAAGCAAGCGAACTCCAAGCTACATTGCAGCCATAGATGTGGTCAATGCCCGGCTGTCAGTCAAGCTCACCCACTAACGGGATTTAAAGTGGTCCTTGTTTGTCCTTCTGTCCTTTGCAGACCTAACAGTTTGACCTCTTTGTGGTCCACATGGCCCCCTGGTGTAGCCCAGGGCCCCCAGCACACCTGTGTCATCTCCAGTTTTGGACTTGACACTTTGGGAACCTTTCTTATTCAGAAGGGCCAAATATTTTTCTTTTTTTTTAAATGGTGCTTGATATTAGAACACGAACATAATAACTTTGTCCCCAATTACATCGGAAACCAGGAAGTCGATAATTTAGAAGCTATTTTATGCTTCACGCTACCACGGAATGGCAGTCACACGGTGATGCTTTGGATGCCAAAGAGGAGGACACAAAATGAGCAAAGCAGCAGATAAACAGCCGCTCCCCCAAGCTGAAAACACAGCAGGAGCTTCCCGTCAAATGGAGATGCACAAACTTGCTTACTAATCTGAACTCATTGGCTTCATTTTTTTTCCCAAGCCTGGATGAAGGCTGGTTGGTAGGAATCAAGGAGAGGTGCCTAGGTTCACTTTAAGGATTAGGGTCTGTGAAGCCACGTGGCCAGCTGCTTGTTCGTTCTAAATCATGGCTGCTACTGAGGGACAATAACCTGGGATTCATTTTTATATTGTGTCTGCATCACAAAGGACATTTAGCCCCCCCCCCCCCCGTATTAAAATTCCTCTACTTAACGATAACTTACAACAGCTTGCTTTGGTGTCTGGAGACTGAAACACAGGAACAGAGTGCAGTGAATTCTAAAAATTGTTCCTATCTGGCTAGCCTATAACACCCTTTTGGTATATTTTGTATATTTTAAATCACGTACTCTTCGCTTGTGTGATATGCAACACTTCTGACAATAGACAATGACTATTCTAAGTGTAGATTTCAGAGTTCTTTCCAGTGGAACCGCTGATGTAAATATCAGCCGCTTCAAAATTCATCAAGTATCTAGTTTTTATACATCACTCCCGACCGTAACTAGATTCCATGAAGACACCGCTTCATCCATGCACGCTATTCTGATCCACCTTCTCTGAGGAGTTGACATTCTACCTTTAAACTGTGTGTGTCCTTTTCCCCCCTCGCTGTTGGCCTCTACACCACACATAGTCACACCTAGATGAGCTACTAAGTGTGGTGGAGGCGGCCGTACGTCCAGACACTGGCAGCCTTCTTTGCGACAGCCGCAGTGGGATCTGCTGTGACCGGGAGGACTCCCTGCACTGGTTCTTGTTGAGAGCTTCTGCTCTGATGTATATACACGTGTGCTGTTGTATTCCAGTCGCTCCATCACATGGACCCCTCTCTGTATTGGATCAGCCCATTCATGTAGTTCATGGCTTCGGTACTTTTGTGAGGGGGTACAGTGGAAATAGCATGGCACAGACACAGAGACTGTCGCCATCATCTTTTTAAACAAACAAAGAACTAAAAAACAAACAAGGACTTAAACAATCAAAACAGAAACAAGCAAGCAAGCAAGCAAACGAAGTGTAGTAATCCTGTCAGGTCTGAACTCCGTATGTAGACTATAGAGGCTAGCTTTGAACTCACAAAATCCACCTGCTTCTGCCTCAGGAGTGCTGGGATTAAAGGTGTGCCACTTACCCTTGGAGACATCATCAGTATCTGGTCCAGTAATCGAATATTCCCTACCATTTCATACTGCCCATAATCGCGGAGAAATCTTGCCTCAATCTCGAAATCACTCAAATGTAGATTGAATCAACTTTCTTTGACTAATTAATTCATTGGTATCTTCTTATTCGTGCGCTGGTATTTCTGTAAACTGCTTGGCACCAACCAAAGTCATCTGTAGTATAGATCTGACATGTATATACCCGCCCTCTCTCTTTCTGTGCTGCTGCGGCTTTACAGTTATTTTTTCCACAGCTGTTGATGTCCGCCCGTCACCAAGGCAGTAACTCCTGTGAGAGCAAAGAGTCCATTTAGTTCCTGCGATTCCTTGCACCTAGAATTTTGCACATCCAGCACCTGCCAAATATTTGTGGTATGAATGAATGAATGAATGAATGAATGAAGCCTGACATACATGTTTGGAGAAATGGTGACTATGTGAAAATGCTCCCCACAAAAAGTAGTTACCACTGCCCTTTCCCAGTAACCTGTGCCACCGTAGAGTAACTAGCCCCACATCCCACTGACTCATGTTTCAGCCCCGGTCTCTATTGTCTGTCTCCTTAAGGAAATTTTTTATCCACTTACATCCTCATCTCCCCTGCATTCTTCCCTAGACACTGGACTCCTTGCAAACTACTGTTTCAACCTCAAGTTCAGTAGGGAAAACCAATTGAGTCTTGTAGACCCAGATACCCTAAGTGTGTACCTAGTGCTCCCTACCTACCTCATCAGTCCTGGTGGCGGTGGAGCAGGATAAATGAAGTCCTTAAAGCTCAGGGTTGATCCCAAACCCCATTTGCATTCCGAAACAAAGAACAGGTCTACGCTCCATTGTGATCGTATAATAGGAAGTAAAGGGCTGTAGCTTATGTTACTTAGAGTTGATTTAAATTTTTATGAACCCAATACCTCTGAAAGGCAACAATCAAAATGAAGGCACAGTAATTATTTTCATTTGAAAACATCAGAATGAGACCTCATTACATTCTGGTGAGTGACTCCCGAGCCGGGGAGCATCATCGGCTCCATTTTGAAAGTAAATTTTCTCCCAACTCTTCAGCAAAGGCGTGGAAAGAAGTACTAAGCCAGAGGTGACAATTTTCAATCACTTTCCCCATTCTTTTAATTAAGGATGTCTTAGCATGGCGGCGGGTGCTGGAACATACATATGTATCTATCATAAACAAGATGTATTTTTCAGAAATGGATTTCAGTTTTGGCACTAACTTGATAGGAGATCAAAGCACTAGTTAGCATCAGAAGGATTTAGATCCATTTGTCATAGGCAGCTGTTATGCTAATCCCGTTTATGCACTTGTCAGCTGATAGGCTCTGATGAGCCAGCTGAGTGGGAAAATCATTATTCTACCCCTATTGTGGTAAGTGTTATTTATTACTGTCAAATGGTATTAATGTTTGATTCAGAGATGGGGAATGGGCACTGTCTACACGAAGTTCATCCATTCATGGTCATCCCGCAACAAAAGGAGTCGCTGAATTCCAGCCAAACGAACTTCATTTCTGGGTGGAAAAAGAATAATGGATTTAATTTGCATATGTTTTAAAAGGGTAATGAAGTAATATGATGTTTATCTTGGTTGAAGAGTGGTAATTTTCCTTGGCGGGACTCCAGCCTTGTTGAAGCCATTGTGAGGCGTTTGTGTTGGGTTGGTATGGAAGGACTTTTCAAAGCAGCAGGTGCATTGGGGGTAGGGTACGAGGGGCAAGATGATTTATTCATTAGGTCAAAAAATGAGCAATCTGGACATCTATTTTTTTTTCTTCATCTTCCTCAGAAATATACTTGGAACTAACCCCCCCCCCCCCCGTGATGGCGATAGCCCCTGGTTTTCACATTCCTTTTGTGCCCTTTGACAGTTTAATTATGTGAAATTCCTAACCTGTCACTCTCCTCATTTCTGCTCCCCCTTTTGTTATGATTGGATTTATTCTCCCCACTTCATCCACATGGCTATCCGGTGTTTTGGAATGGGGTATTGCTTTCTAGGCATAGTAAAGCGAGGAGGGAGTTCAGGGTGGTAATGGGCGGCGGGCTTATTCTTAAGCATTTTGTTCAATTAACTGCTCAGCTGAGCTTGAGTTCTGACGAACGATTCCCCTCTGTTTGGAGACTTGCACGGAGCCGCCCCCCTTCCGTACAGCTGCATTGGGGAGGGCTGCTTTGGGTTATTTTTCTTGTGTTAAAAATACAGATAACCTAATTATAGCGCCTCCCTGTTCCCAAACGCCTCGCTTAATGAGTCATTAGTGCAGTGAGAACACTTTCCATCGATTCCTAAATAATCTCTCGTTTCTAAGGACTTCATCTTCTTTTCTTTCTTTGTTTCTTTCGTTTTTTTGTTTTCGTTTTTTTTTTTTCTCTGAAAAAAAAATTAGCTTGACTCAACATATTCAGGAGATTTTGGATTTTGTTGATTGTCTCTATTTCTGTAAGGAGCCGGCCACTTTTCAGGACCTATCTTTTTGATTTCTTTCAGAGTTGATAAAAAACGGGACCAGATGCATTCATTGGTCAAGTGGGAGCGAGATATGGGTTGCGGTTTTGAGAAAATCCTTTGTGTTGGTTATCGATGTGATAAAGACCACGACCAAAGGCAATTCGAGAGGAAAGTCTTCTTCCAACTTGTTTGTCCAGATCATAGTCCATCCTGAAGGGAAGTCAGGGCAGAAACTAAAGCAGGAACCCGGAGGCAGGAATTGAGGAGGCCGAGGCAGAATGCTTCTTACGGACTTGCTCTCCATGGCTTGCTCAGCCTGCTCTCTTATACTGCCCAGGTTCACCTGCCCAGGGGTGGCTGCCACAGTGGGCTGGGTCCTCCCACATCAATCACACTCTCTAGACTTTTCTACAGGCCAATGGGACAAAAGGTATTTTCTGTGTTGAGGTTCCCTCTCCCCAGATTACTCTGGCTTGTGGTAAGGTGGCAAAAAAATACTAGTAAGGACACTGTGAACCTGGAGGTGCCTCTCTTCTCAGCCTGCCCTGAGGCACCTTCACAGGCATGGAGAATCTTCCATTTTGCTACTCAGTCTACCATTTATCCGGAGGACAGCGTAGTGCCTGGCACAGCATTTATTCTTTATAGGAGTGGACTCAAGAAGCATGAGTCTAGTTGCACAGTGTTGACAACCTTACTATCTAGAGGGCTGGGTAGTATCCAAGGCTTTGTGGGCCAGTCAGCCTCTGGTGGAATGATTCAAGTTCTGATGTTAAAATGTAAGCCCAGTCAAAGCTATACATGAGTAAATCTGTATTCAAGGATGCTGAACTTTGAACTTTATATGAGCATCACAGGTCATGAAATCTTATTTTTTTCATTTCCCCCCAGCCAATTAAAAATATAAAACATAGCCTTACATCCCAGACCATATAGACACAGTGGCTGCATTTGGCCTGCGATTCCCCAGGATCTCACCAATCTGGCTTTGTTTCATTCTTTCTCTGTTCTGCAGTCTCATGTGTTGTCTCTTCTGCTCAGTGGACATGCTGGCTCTGTTCCTGCCTTGGGTCCTGTATCTTGCTGTTCCTTTTTCCCAGATCACTTTTTACCACCTCCAAATGTTCCCATGGTTGGTTTTCTTCTCATGATTTGTTTGGGCCCCAAGTAAAATGTTGCCTGTTCATGGGGGTCTTCACACTGCCCTCCACACCAGTGGGCAATAAAAAAAAATCATGTCCTTGTATTTGTTTGTAAGTAAATATGTGTCTTCTGGAATGTTAAATTCCTTGAGATCAAAGTAATTCCCTCTTTCTCCAACAATCTGTTTTTCATTGCTCAGCGTTTTTACTGATACACAGAAAAGGTCAGTCACGGCTTACTGACTAAAGGGGGCTGTGGTGAGAGGGAGTGGGATGCAGAATGGTGTCCAACAGAAGATATGGCCTGGTCCTCTGGAAGCCTTTTTATTATTACCCTCCTAAATCAGAACCATGAAGTAAGAGAGGTATTCAAACAGAAACAATCTCCACAGACACCACTTTCTGGGAGCCACAAGGGGCGTGAGGCCATGAGAACCCAGGTAGGCATCTTCACATAATAGAAACTTTGCACTGAGTGCTGGGTCTGCAGAGAGGATAGAGGAGAATTGGCCACAGTACAGGACTCTGGGTGCTGAGGCAACATGAAAGGGCCAATAATGTCTGAGGATCCACGTGATGGCTTCATTTAAGAGTGGATCTCTTCCTGTTGCAAGAGATGTTAGCCTTTGGATGCTTAAGTCTGTGGGAAGCAGATGACAGAAGGTCTTGTTAAATGCTTGTTCTACTTTATCAGAGGTCCACAACCTTAGCAATAATCAGATCCTTAGAGTGCCACCCAGCTGGTGGAGTCAGCAAGCAGGGTTGCCAACCTCTCTGTCTGTGAGTCTGTCTTGAATAAGGTCTGTCTATGGCTGGACATTCCGACTTACCACACTCCAGTCTCTTGAAACCATGATAGTCTTTCATACTTTCTGTAAACTGTTCCCTATTCCTTCTTTTTGGACAGTGTTTCATTGCGGGGCCCTTGTGAGGCTTAAACTTTCTCTCGTTCAGCCTCTGTCTCCATGGGGCTGAGATTAAGTATTATTCCCATTATTTATTCATTCACATTACGTCCCAATCACCCTGCCTCCGGGTCCCCCCCTTACACAGTCCCTCCCTCCATATCCCCTCCCCTTTCTTCTGACAGTGTGTAGCCACCCCCTATCCCCTTACCCTTAGACATTATGTCTACACAGGGCTAGGCGCATCCTCTCCCACTGAGACCAGACTAGGCAGCTCTGTTAGGGGAAAGGATTCCACAGACAGGCAACAGCTTTAAGGACAGCCGCCGCAGTTGTTGGGGACCCTGTGGGCAAGCCTGCCCATCTGATACATATGTGTGTGGGCCTCAGATCCAGCCTATGTATGCTTTTCGGTTCATAGCTCAGTCTCCGAGACAAGGGTCCGGGTTAGTCGATTCTGTTGGTCTTCTTGTGGAGTTCCTATCCCCTTCAATGTCCTCAGAGATTAAATGGCTATATTTTCCTCATTATCCTTTGGCTGTCCATAGGAAAAGGAAAAGGCTAATGGGTGAAATGGATGCTCTGGTATCTGGGGCAAACAAGAGAGCACCGGTTCCCTAAGAAGCAGGTGCAGTTCACTGTTACTCAGTTTCCCTCTCAAGGAAGAGAAGAGGAGATGGAGCTCTGGCAAACTCGCAGTGGGATTTTGTTGTTGTTGTTGTTGTTGTTGTTGTTTCATTCGCATTATGTTTTTCCTTTTCTTTCTTGTTTTGAGAAATGGGAAAGGGGTTGGGGATTTAGCTCAGTGGTAGAGCGCTTGCCTAGGAAGCGCAAGGCCCTGGGTTCGGTCCCCAGCTCCGAAAAAAAAGAACAAAAAAAAAAAAAAAGAAAAAAAAAGAAAAAAAAAAGAGAAATGGGAAAACAATTTTACATTTTGAAAAGGTAAATGAGCTGGAGCGGAGGACCAGATATGACCCATACTCTGCTGCTCTTGCTTCCTTGGTCTAACCTGCTCCTCCTCTTCTATTAGAATTTGCTCAAGGGACATTTTTTTCTTTGTGCATTTCCTAAACACTGAAGATCGTGTGATATCCACACATGGGCTGTGATTCAGACTGGACTCCTCAGAGACCCCACCCTGATAACGAACTCCTGGTGGGTAAGGATTAGGAACAGATGCTTAGCCTATACTGTTTGGACTCTGGGCTCAGCAGAAGGACATGGAACTCATCACCCCAGTAGATGCAAGCATGGTGTTGTCAAGGAAACGATACAGCATTCTCTTCCATAGAACTTCCCTTTGGTTTTCAGAAAACCTTGGCTTCTTCTGGACAACCTGTGTGTGCACGCACATGTGTGTTCATGTACATGGGCACATGCAGGGTTTTTGCATTGTATCCTAGGGTGATCGCTGCTTCTTTGCAGTAGGCAGACCTCTTTCAGGGGATGCTTACCTATTTGCTTTCTTTCCTCAAGTTGATTCTGTTTTTATCTCATTGTATAACAGGTGTTTTTAAAAGGAACCCCATATCTGCTTCTGCTTCTGCTTCTTCTGCTTCTGCTTCTGCTGCTTCTGCTTCTGCTTCTGCTTCTTCTTCTTCCTCTTCTTCCTCTTCCTCTTCCTCTTCCTCTTCTTCTTCTTCTTCTTCTTCTTCTTCTTCTTCTTCTTCTTCTTCTTCCTCTTCCTCTTCCTCTTCCTCTTCTTCTTCTCCTTCTCCTCCTCTTCTCCTCCTCCTTCTCTTTCTTTTTAACAAGATGTAAGTGAATAAACATCAACCATGTTTGACTTGGTATTTTTCTAGGGTGTCTTCTAGTGAGTTAGTTATGACAACGGAATGGGAAGGAGGGAACATGTAACCTTCTGTCTGTCTTGGTTTATGCTATGCCTATTACACTGTCTAGGGGTAATTACTCGGTGACTATGCAAAGGATGGATAGACAGTGAGATATTTGGCCATGTCAATAGACTTAGAAAAATAAACCATTAAAAGTGTCAAGTAAGTTGATGAGACGAGCCACAGGTTTTTACTTTTGAGAATGAAGACTGGTACTTGAGATTTCCTCTGCTTGCTGGAGTTCCATCCCAGAGCAGAAGCTGAAGGAAGCCGGAATTACATCCCATTATAGCCAGCTCTTCTAGGATTCATTTTACAACTTGTGATTTTAATTCTGGTGAAAGTGTATTTAAAATTATCTCTTGTCACCATCTCTTATTAAACATAATGGAAGTTGATGACATTCTAATAACATTAAACTGTTTTGGTAGTCACTGAGGTTCGTATGAAAAGACTATTCAAGCTAAGAAAATAGTGTATCATTTCTGAAAGAAGTATTTGGGGAGCTTTGAGAAGCCGAGTGTTTCATTCATCGCACACATTACATTATCCCTTGCACCAGTGGATAATTTAGAAGATATTCTCTGTGTTAGATATGTTAATATGCTATTAATGGGGGGGGGGGAATCAAGGGCATTTTAGCAAGGATAGATCGCTTCGCCACTGTTTGTTTTCTATGTTTCCGGGTGATGCAATGCAGGCTCTGAACTATCCTGCGCACCCAGAACTTAGTAGGCGAAGTAACTAATGTAACTAGGTCATTGCGTTTACAGAGACAGAATGGGACAGAGAGTTAGACTGGGAGAGGGAGAGACAGGGAGCTCTGGAATGTGATTTTGAAGCCTCCAGCTCTCCTAATGTGCTCATCCCTAGATGACATGGCAATGATCTCAGCCCGGCACAATTTGTGGCCCTGATAGCCAATGGAGATGGTGTTGTACAAGGGAAATGCCTCGGTCCAATCATATATGCATGCATTTGGCCCATCAGCCAACTGATAAATATCTATTAAAAATCTACTAGACACTAATCACCAAGGACATAATCCTAAATTTTCAGAAAATAAAAAACACACCAATGTTGAAAAGATCTGGGCTAAAGATGTAGCCCAGTAATAGAATGCTTGTGTACAAGCCCTGGGTTGGGTCTTAGCACCACAAAAACAAACAAACAAACAAACAAACAAACAAACAAGACCCAAAGCTCTAACATAAAACAACGCCAGCCCACACCTGCAGTCTTAGAGCCTAGGAAGCTGAGGCAGGAGATTAGGAGCTTGAGATCAGTCTGGGTTGCTTATTGGCTCTAAAGCCCTGTCACAAGGAGACAAAACCAAAACCAAAACATTAAGGTTTTTAAGATGTAATTGTAGTCCCAGAGGTAGAACCTTCAACTGCGTGTTGTTTAGCCCCTTACCCTGACGGAGCGGCACCTCTTGGAATCAAAACAAGGGACATATTCCAAGCGCTGATTGCAGAAAATAAAATATAAGACTGGCCTGGGTTAGATGCACACTGTACTAAGGAGGAAAGACTTTTCATAGCTTCCTGAGAGGATCTTTACACATCAGAAGCCCCCTCTACCTACAGGCATTCATGGTCCCTTCCTTCTCTATTACGCACCTGCTCATAAGAGCTTTTTGTTTGTTTAAATTAATGCTGGGTATGGTTTTTAAGCTTGGGAATGTTTGTTGAATCTTTTACAACCACACATCTATTTCTATTACTCCTCCTTCTGACATACAGGTTTTGGTCTGGTTTGGTTTCAGCGCTGATGGTAGAACTCAGGGCCTATGTATGCTAGGCAAGCACTCTGTCTCTGAGCCACATGCCGACCATTGGAGTTTTTGAGAGAGTCTCACCATGTCTTCCAGGATGGCTTTAAACTTACTCTATTTGGGGGCTGTCCTCAAACTCATGACTTCATTTCCTGCGGTCTCTCCAGTGCTGTGATTATGAATGTGCACTACCACACCACTCTTTTTATGATGTTCTTCAACAATATTTCTTCTTGCAATTGAAAAAAACATCATCTACAAAAATTCGCTTGCAGTTGTTGTCAGTCCTGATTTTCTCTCAAAATTTCTTTTTGTGTCCCCGTTTTGTCCTCTGGAGAGTGTTATTCCTTTCATTTCTACAGTCAAAACATTCATTTCAGAGTTATTAACTTGGTTTATGCTTGTTTTACCCTCCTATCTTTTTTTATCATGGGCAATTTAAAATAAATATGAAGGTAACATAATCCTTATGTATCTCTTATCAAGTTTGACATCGATCAGCCTCATGGTCATTTTTACTTCTCCCAGATGTATCTGGCTCTGTTTTCTCTCTGTGCACCCCAGTTTTCCTCAACCCTGTCTTCTGTCCTTGCATGCTGACCACACCTGCTGGCATCCGCCAGGTCATTAATACTTGACAACTTTTACTTCTGACTTTAGCTTTTGTCATTTCTGTGTGAGTGACTTTGTCATCAGAGCGGTGTGCTTGGCCATCCCTTAAAACCTCCTTCTGGGTGTTCTATAATCCTGAAATGTTTCTATTTGAACAACGACTTGCTAAACTTGTAAGCATTTTCATAAGTGAGTCCACTTTGAGGCGCGCCCCCCCATCTCCACATTAAGATTCTAATCAGCGCGCTAATGAACGGATGCAGAAATGAGCATGCTCGCAAATTGCCAGCTTAGACTTGCCCTTGTTTAACTAAAAGCTTTACCTAAAGGTAGGGCTTAAAATACTGAAGACGGTAAAGCCCCCTCCGTCCTTGAACATTTCATTTTCCTTAAGAGCTTAGGGAAGTGTCTCCTTTTTGTTGATAGGTTAAGTTTTAAACAATGGCACAGAACTTAAGCAATCAAACAAAACAGTCTTGCTCTTAATGTACTATTTTACGCTCATTTCTTCGGGTTTCAAAAGTATTCTGATTTAGAACGAAGGCTGCGAGACATGATCACTCCATTGCTTCTGCTTTGGCCTTGTCTCCTTAATTGGGCTCAGTTGATTTCAGAGTTTCCCATGATGTTTCCATCCTACAGCTGTCAACCCAGAGAAAGAATTAATATCAATAATCCAGTGATCGGATTTAATCTGAAAGATTAGTCATCAACTAAGCTGCAGAGACGCTGGCTGAAAAGAAAACCCTTGCCGACTTTCTGTTCTCACGCGATAGCGTAGGGTGTCTATTCATGCAGATGTGTAAAATCACACATTCACCTGGATTTCATTGCACGCTTTGTGTTTTAGCAAACAATGTAAGCCATTGTGCTAAAAGAGGCTCCCTTCTCCCCAAAAAAGAGGCTCCCTTCTCCCCAATGGCGTCTTGTCGACTCTTAATTCCTTTCTCACATATCCAGAGCTGCCTTAGCTGCTACTGATTTTGGTCCTTAGAGGCTTCCATTTTTTTTTTTTTGTCCGTTTGTTTTAACAAGCATTGATTGATATGCTGTTTTCTCAATTACTAAGGCATTGCTCTCTTTACTGGCGAGATTGAGAGATAAAGACAGCCGGCGATAGAGCTGGAAGCTGAAGCCCCTGTGCCTGGTTTTTTACAGCGTTTCTCTTTCTGCTGATTCATATCCTGTATGTGCACTGTTCGTGGTTTAGTGGATGAGGAGGAAGAAGCAGAGAGCTTCTTCATTCTCATGTGGTGCCTGGCCTTTGTGACAAGTGATATTTAGTACCTAGCTTTAAGCTAAGGGACACAGTTTGGCAGGGTGTGAGGGAAAGCAAGTTTTCTGAAAAGATACCCTTTAGGATATTTGTTGAGATTCGCTATGGACAGAAGGATCTATCCCCCCCTCCCAGGAAGTTACTCAAAGTTAACTCTTGATGGTCATATTACAAATCAGCATCTAGGGGGAATGAGTCATCCTAAAATTTTTTTTAGAAATGAACTCAGTATGACTTTGTTTGGCTCAACAGATTACAACTTCTTGCACATAACATAAATGCCTTGAGAACAGGGAACAAAAGACATTTTGCTCTAAGTGAATATCCATTCTCAATGGCTTTGGTTAACAAAATGTACTTCATCATCTTAAGTGATTCAGGAGACATAATAATGCTCAGATATAATCTCTTACCTCTCATAACTCAAAGCCCAAGAAAGCCAATTTAAAGAAGGCAGAAATCCATTTATTAACCCATTCGTTGATTTGTCCTTCCAATAGCCATTTATTACAGCACAACTTTGGCCCAGGCCAGGTAAAATAATGGTAGAAAATAAAGTCAAGGCCTTTAGGATAAATTCCCAAAGAAGCAATGGGCAGTCTGGATCCCAAAGAGTGTGCAATGTGCAGACTTTCAGCAGAGGGAATGGAGCTGGTATAGAAGACAGTACTAATAAAAGCAACTGCTTATGGGGAATGATAGAAGAGGAGGAAGAGAACAAACTCAGGGGATGACAGGTGAACTAAACTACCATTTATCACCATGGATTGTTTCTGTTGTGAGTATGTAATCTTGCCATTTTGCTCCCACATTAGCAAAGAGCTCTCATCATAGGAATCCCATCTGCTGGTGCCAAAGGAATGACAAACAGGCCGACATCCCCACAGTCTACTGTGCTTGAGGCCTGGTGAAATGGCATGTGGACGGATGGCTTGTGAAGGACCTCTGGCTAATGATAGAACACTGGTGGGTAATGAGGGACCATTGCAGAGAAGTGTGCAGGGGATTGGCATGGCTAGAGTTGAAGTCCAAGGTGATTACTTGGATTTCGAGAGAATGATGGAGCTTTGAGATCAGGGATGGGCAGGAGGCTATTAGAGAGGATATGAGGAGCTGGCTGGGATGCTGTTGGCTGGGCAGGGAGAAGATGATGGAGGATGGATGAATTCTAGTGATGACTCACAGTACAGGAGGGCAGTAGTGGGAAAGAAGTGGATAACTTAGAAGGACACCTATATTTCTGATTCAGAAAGTAGAAAAGACCTTCATTATAGAATTCTTCAAACATACATAGAGACTAGTATAAGATTCTCTTTGTCAGTTATTCCTCCTCTGTTATCACATGTATACACCACACACACACACACACACACACACACACACACACACACACACACACACCCAAGCACACACAGACACCCAGATGAAATTTGATTTCGTCAGTCCTTGGGTCCACCCTGGAATGCTTCAATGCAAATAGCAGGCATCTTATTATTTCTTCAAAGATCCTGAAGTATTTGTAAGAGAAAATATTTTTTTTATTAAATGCACACTGGCAGCATCCTTAATATACCTAAAAGTCAACTTTAATTCCTTAGCACCACCAAATGGTAATTCAATGTTCTGTAGTCCCGAGACAGCTTTCAGAGGTTGATTTGTTCAGATTAGGCTAGAAGCAAATCTCACGCACTGCACTGGTTAGCATGATTGTGGCTTCAGTGATCGTATCTCAGTGCTATCATCTATCACGATCTGCTGGCCAATTGGTAGTTAGATCCTGTTATAACCTTCTCCCTCGAAGAGGCAATCTCGAATGAGTTAGAGATTACCAGAAAACATGAGACAACCAGTCTAGTAGTTGACAATAAATGACACAGGTGTGGGTAATGGCTTGGGAAGTGCTGTTAATTTTATGCAAGATGGTTCTTTGGGGTGTGTTTGGATTCCCGGCGACACACTGGTGTTACCATCTATAGGTAAATACTTCTGGGGAAAATAGAATGAAGAACATCCAAGTACTTTTGGAAAGCCACCTGGATATATATCTTTACTGGATTTGTGAAAGACTTGTGCCTTCCTTGTTATATGTGGAGCTGTGAAAGAAATCCGCACCCTAGGGATACTACAGATTGAGCATGCCCTTGCAAATCAGGTGTTGGGAACATAATCCCCAGTGCACTGAGACGATTAGCTCATGTGGCTTGATCCTCATGATTGGATTGGTGTGACCGCTAGAATAGACTTGTTATCACAAGAGTGAATCTAAAGCTTGGTGACTTCAGCCCTCCTCGCTCTCCATCACATGGTGCATTCAAAAGGTCCTATGTACATAAAGCACCTCTATGGTGGACTTCCTGGCTTCCAGACCTAGTATTAGTCTACTGTTCATAAATTTCCCAGTCTGTTGGAGCAGAAGGAAATAAAGTAACACGGGGACCTTATGGGGAGTTGGATAGTTAAGTATCATCAGAGTTTTGTGTAGTGGAGGGAAAGCAGCTTGAGTGATGAATTTGTAGCCATGCAGAAACTCACTTTTCCTTCTGTCATTCCGCCCCTAAGCGGCATTAATAGCCACCTTCAAAGAACCAGCATGGGAGGTGTAACTGTGCCTTCCTCTTAGGATTCTTCTCCTTCTGAGGCTATTTAATTGGTATCAACACACAGTGTGCGCCTGCTCCTGGGATTGTCTGCATCCAGTTCTCATGTTTTGTGGTTTCACCTTCATGGCCGTTCCAGGGAGAAAATTAAGCAGCTTGGCATATATATGCTAGTTCTATCATAAAACCTAAGGAAGTCCTTGACTCATCTGAACGAACCTTATTCTCATTTGATAATGCTTATACAAAACTTGCTTCTTCCAGACCCTTTTCTAAATGTTATCCATAATGGCTCATTTTGACATCGCTTTAGTGCAGTTTCCACTCTTATCTCCATTGTACAAATAAAGGCCCAGAGAGGTTGGCTAACTTGCTTGAGAAAGGTTGATTAAGTTGCAGAGTGTTTGAGCCTGTCTGCCTGAGGAGTGTTCTGGAAGGCACCATAGTCACTAGGAGAATTACAGTGAAGCTTCAAGTCTGCCATGTAGTTAAGTGAGCTCCTTTGGGATATGACCACGGTGGAGTCCTGGCTATTAAGTTTAGTTATGGCAGAATAAGACCATGTTATTGACTTCTGGAAACCCAGTTTCATTCACTGTAAACTGGGGACTACAACACCAGTCTTACAAAGTTGTTTGGAGGATACAGGGGAATCTCTATCAAAAGCACCTAGCAGAGTTCCTGTGGTGCAATAAATCCTTTAGTGCAATGGTTGCTATAACTGTAACATTCTACAGAAAGTCGATGACATGGCACATGGCGGACAGTGCCAGGCACCTGCCTCATCTCTTGGCTCAACTGGATGAGTGCAGTTGGCTTGTCGGCAGAGTGATTTGCAGTGCTGATCTTCTCTATTCTTTCATTTGCTTTAACTCAGCAGGGACTCAGACAGGAAAGGGTCTGGTTAATAGTGTGAACTCACATGTGCGAAGTCAAAGAAATGCTTTCACACACAGTGCCTGCCCCATGGGGTCAATGGTAATCGACAGAAGAACCAATCAAATCCTAACTCTCTTTATGTCTACCCTGGCTGGCCTGGCTTTGATGGTGGTAGAAGTATTTATACCATTGAAAGCAACAGACTATAAACTGGGACCTTCTATTCACTTCCCCAGATAGCTGTCGTTCACCACTGAGTAGCACCGTATTGTTAGTGTTTACTGGTCACGCAATGTGATGACTACGGTTAATTGTCAATATGACAGAGTCTAAGATCACCCTGAGAGGTGGCCCTTTAGGCATAACTGTGGGGGATTATTTTGTTTGTCATTAATGGAGGTGGGAAGACCTGCCCACTGTGGGGGGGGGCAGCATTCTCTAGGCAGAGTGATTTTTGCACTGAATATGGTGTAGAAAGTGAGCCGATCACTAGTACGCATTCATTCCTGTGAATGTGACTAGCGCCTCTAGCTCTTGACACTGACTTCTACTGAAACGTGTAACCTTAAACTATGGTCTGAAATAAATCCTTTCTTGTCCTAGCTTTGTTTCTGTTACTATGATAAAAACCCTTGACAAAAAGACAACATAAGGGTCAAAGGGCTATTTTAATGTACAATTCCGGGCTGTAGTCCATTACTGCAAGGAAGTTGCAAGAACAGGAGTCCAGGAACTTGAGACAGGTTCTCATATCACACCCACAGTCAAGGGCAATTGGACAATATACTCATATCCACTTGCTTGGGAGTGTGGAGCTCCCTTTGTTTATTTCTTATTATTTTTGTTGTCTGAGTGTCTTGCCTGTATGTATATGTGTATACCATATATATATAGTATACACATGCAGTGTCTAAGGGGGCCAAAAGATGGCATAGGATCTCCTAGGACTGGATTTACAGACAGTTGTGAGCTTCTGTGTGGGTGCCGGGAATGAAACCTAGGTCCTCTATAAGAGTAACGGGTACTTTTAGACACCTCCCATTTTTCTACCCTTATATAATTCAGGACTCCCTGTCTAGGGAATGGTGCCAACCACAGTGGGCTATTTGTTTGTTTTTCATATTAATTAACTTAAGACAATTCCCACAGACATGCCCACAGGTCACCACAATGTAGACAATCCCTTCTTGAAACCGTCTTCTAAGATGATTCTGGGTTGTGTCGATTGAAACTAACCATCACAGCACACCCTAGGGTGCATTTACCAGAGTGTCCTATTGCAGAAACAAGAAGGAAAGTGAGACAGGTTGCTTGGATACCTTGACCCCATGTGGTGGCTTCCGTTATTATCTCCATCTTTCAACAGGAAACGGAAGCACAGAGGAACAAAGTCCACTTCTGCAAATGGAAGAGCTAGATTAAAACCCAGCATCTCTGTCTCTAGACCTGAACTTTTCATAACTTAAAGTTCTGGCCAGACCAACCTTCGTGCAATTACATAGCTCAGTATTTGGAGAAGCATGAAGCTGAATTCTCCAGGAAGAAGGAAATTGACAGATACATTACTTCATAGAGGCCTGAAGTCAAAAAACCTTTTTGAATACTTACTATATAATACACTGTCAGGAGGAGATTAAAATGACAGAATGAGCTGGCGATACGTAAAGCTTTCACACATGCACACCCACTCCCCAAGCCCTACCTCCCATCCCACCACTAGTCTGTGAACTGCTTAGAAACACAGAGGACGCCTGGATAGTAGCATGCAAGCTGGCACGTAATAGTTGTCAAATAAATGAATGAATGAATGAAGGCTGCCTGGTGGGGAGCACGCTGTTTTGCATGTGGTGGCCTGCCTTCAGCAAGACAGAGGCTGCTATGCCTTGTAGTCACAGCAGGCTCTTGTTCTGCAGGCCTAGTCTTTCTCTGCATGGTGATTTCTTGAAGAGTTCATCTCTTGAGCTGGAAGGGCAAACTCCGGAAGAATGGTAGGAGACTGAGAGAGGGGAGGTACCAGGTTCAAGGGTCAATCGGTGACGGTAAAGGTTATTGTTGAGTTTGTGAGGTGTCCAAGCACAAAAGAGGTGTTATGGTTATTAGACAGCGGAGTAAACCTGGATGATTACAGGCAATGTGTAAGGAATGGTCGCCCCATTTAAGGGTCAAGTGGAGAATGATTTAAAATTAAAGATAGCGTCTCTTTGGTGGCATATGCTCTAGACTCTCTCTAAAGAGACCCGAGATGTGGAAGTTTTAATCTTAGCCCTTCCCATTGGAACCTCTCAATCTTTAAGGGATTGAAGTAAGTGAGCGGTCTCCCCACTCCATTCCCCCCACCTCCCGCCATTTCCCCCAGCAGGATGTTTCTTTCAAATAATCCTCACGCAAGGACATTTTGGAAGATCTCCAGGACTCTGGATGCTTTAGCTCTGGCGAGCATCGGGATGAAAGTTTTTTTTTTTTTTTTTTTTGGCTTTCTGAGTCCTTATGATTCCTTGTTCTTATTTTATCCTCAGGATGAATCAGATATCAGATATTCATAGATGACTCAACGCAGGAGCTGTGGAAAAGATTCACAATCAGCCTTTTCCTTTGCCGTCAGGACACTGAAGTCCAGAGGGGTGGTGTCCAGGGTATGCAGGCTCCCGTAGACAGCCGCACCTGCAGGAATCCTAAAGCATGGAATTAAAAAAAAAAGAGCAACAAAAATAAATTGCCCCAAATTTTCAGTGTATGATAAGTGTAGCAAAACCAAGCAAGGGATCTATTATGCATATATATATATGTATATATATGTGCACACACACACACACACACACACACACACACACACACACACACACATACAAATCTGTTTCTGCATGCTTCTTCCTTCTAGCTCAAGTGCTCCTTTGAATTGGCCAACAAACTCCTTTATCTCCTGCTTTGCCACTTGTTCTAGCCCCTCTGCTGTCCTTCTGCTGTGGTACTGCACGACATGATTCCTAAGTTGACATGTCTGGTACCTGTGTACCATTGAAGCAGTATGCAGTCAGAAAAGACATTTGTTTTCGAGGTCAACGGAAGGAATGTGGGACACAGACTCCATGACCCAGATTTCTGACTGGTCAGCAAGGGGCAGGGAACGCGGTGGGGGGAGGGGAGGGCGGGAAAAGGAGGGAAGGGGGGGAATACATATATCTAAACAGCCAGCAGGCTCGACTGGAAACCTGCAAGGGACAGCTCTTAGGCAAGAGCAAAGCAACAGGAAGCCTTTGGATAGGAGGTCTGGTGTTATGTAAGGTGTCTTGGTGCCCTCAGGGCTGCATGCAGCTTACACAGGATGTTGCCTTCAGATGCCCCACACCTCCACTTTTAAATGTTCACAAAGCGTTTTAGATTTGATCGATCGCATCTCAACAGAACCCTGAATTTGTTTACAAGCAAAATGTGGGACATATTAAATGGAAGAGTCCAGAAGTTCCAGAAGGTGCCCCAGTGTCCCTAAAACATAATTAATGTGCCAAGTGAAAAGTGCCGTTCAAGAAGTGTCATTCAGCGATGCCACAAAGGCAGCTATGTCCAAAGCCCATCGTTTTCTAATGATTTTAAAGTTCTTTTTCAAAAAATAATTCCTTAATGGAAAATCACCTTCTTCTTTTGTCTTATTGGTAGCCACTTGCAGCAGAAGCTTGCCCTGGCCCTAGGAACGGAGGAGAGCTGTGTTTTCTTATGCAAATAGCCAGCGCCTCCTCCAGCCAATTGCGAACATCTCATTTGCATAATGACTGGCCTCCTTAAAGATGGGGCGGTTAAACCAAACAGATTTTGAATTTCTTTGGTGGAATGGTCGCCTCCGTCCTTAATGCTGAAAGCTGAGGGGAGGTGAGCGAAGGTAGTGACTAAGCAGTCTCTTTAAATACTGCCTCTGTAATTATCTGTGGAATTAAGCTGCAGAAGTGCATTGACTCATTAGAAATGGAATTATGAGAATTTTTATTAACGGTAGCACAGACTCAACACATAGTACTCACCGGAGTCATTGTTGTTAGGGAAGGGCACTATTTTTTTTTAAGAAAATAAATATGTTTTCACTGTCTGCTTTGGACATATGGGAGGAGACAAAGCAAGACAAAAGACCTGCTTTTATTTTTAAAGGAGGAAAAACAAAATTTAGAAATGTAATTCTTCTCTGACTTCTGAGGGAATTTCTATGCCGGGCATTTTGTATATAAAGGATTATATGTCACCTATGTGAAATGAAGCACGAAACAAACCAAAGAGCTATGAATGTCCTAAGTGCAGAAAATAATATATAATTTATGATACTTTAAATCTCATTAAAAACACTAGCTTTTGTAGCTTCCTAGCAACCAAGCCTCAGGAGTCTCTCTGTAGAGAGGTTAGCTCTCCCCAAGCTCCAGGTCCAAAGCCGTAATAAATGAAGCCCATATGGTGAGAACATGCCGGTTCCCCGTGTGAAAACCATTTGCTCGTGTGTTCGCGATAGCCTCACATGATAGCTTATAATTTGCTAATCCAATATAATAAACATGTAAGCACTTTGTTAAACTAATGTTCAGGGTCTAAATTAAGCCAGTCAAGTCCAGAGAGTTAGAGAAAACATCCAGAGATCCCTAATTGCTGCCTTGACTCTGGAGGGAGCGAAGGGAGTTCCAGAAACGGGCACTGGGGCAGATACCTGCATTTGTCACTTCACATTCATAGCAAGCATGAGGGGTCAGCAGGGAGAGCATTTCCCTGTGCCCATTTGTCAGATGAATACACTGAGGTTCAGGAAGAGCAGCAGCTGCTGCAGAACTCAGTTTGGGTTGGGTGGGGTGTCCTGAAGACAGCTTTGTGTCGTGTGCTAACCCCTGATAAGGTTTCTAACATCACTCGAGCACATAGTCAACCTGTAGGGAAGGACATTCACAGCAGAGCATTCGTTCAGTGAATGCAAGGCTCTGGACTTCACCCTCATTGCTCCAACAACAAAAAGGGCAGAAAAGGCCAAGTCGGCGAGTTTTTCTAGTAAGCAAAAATTAAACTTTCAAAGCAAAGATACATGGGAGGGGTGTCTTGTTTATAGTTTGCTTCTTTTTATAGTAAAATGACCTTTGTCACTATGAAGCTGACTGTAGCTGCTCTCTTTATATGTCTTTACTGTAAGGAAATGTTAATAATCTGGGTTAAATTTAGAAAATTTAGTGGTCTGTGGAAGACTCAGTGTCTTCCCACCTTCATTTTTTAACAAGCAGAGAAAAGAGCGCGGTTCATTCATCCAGCATAGTACAGAAAGGAGCAGCCACAGCCAGTTAAGAGCACAGCTCTGTGACTTCCAGGTCAGTAGGTAGGAAGAAGAGATCACAAGCAGCATCCACTTATATTTTAGAGGAAAAATACAATCCTAAATGGGCGTTGGCTTCAGTTTTGGGAGGAGTTTACAAGGCGCATGAGATTATAGGCCAGAGCTGCAAAATGAAATAGAAACTCAGTCAGGAAGAAGCAAACATCTGAAGGGAAACAGATACTGTTCCTTATGAACTGCTGACATCTTAGAAGAAGCTAACCGTGGTTTCCTTATGGTAGTGAGGATGGCAACGCCATCTTTGTGAACAAGGGCATGCAGGGAGATCCCTCTGTTGGTCAAATAGCATTGAGGTGACCAAGATATGGCCTAACATCTGACTAAATGGAACAGCTATGCTCTCTTCAGTCTAGGGACCCCAGTGATGAAGAGGCTCCAAGGGGACTGCGTGCCTAAAAGGTTCCAGGACATTCTGGGAGATGTTTGAAGTTCAGGTGAACTGTCCAGGAAGCTAATATGGTCTCTAAAGATCTCTGGCTATCAAGGCACTGGACATTTAGATAAGTGGTGTGAGCTGTGTGGCCCAGGGCAACCCATGTCCACTCTCCAGCCTTCAAATCTTTCGTCTCAGACGTGAGAGTGTGAGAGTGAGTTGGTATCAAATGCCATTTTCTTTGGGTGACTTCGGTCACTTGAGAACCACTTCTCCCCTCCTTCTATCTGGGTTGCGTAGGATTGACCCTCCTCTTCCATCTCCTAGAGGGCAGGCTCATAGTCAGGGCAGAACAAAGAAATATTCTATGTCCTGAGACCCAGTGGTTCAAAGTTGGGCATAGACTTAAACCAAGCCTAAGACAGACAAGAGTAGAGGGAGAGGGAGGAGAAGAGGGAGAGGGGATGGGGAGGGGAGGGGAGGTTGCTGCCTAGATCACATTATTTGAGTACCCAGATTCAAACTTAATTGGGCTTTCCATACTTAAAAGAATGTAAGCATGTCCAAGCCACAGCCTGGGGTCACACACACCCAAGGTTAGCTGTAATGCTCCCTTGTACAGTGCTATAAACATGAATCATTAGATTCTCTTTCTTTTAGATTTCTCTGTGTGACTTCATTGCATAGGTTTTTTAGTACAGGCTTTAAGCTTTGTAGATCATAGCACCATGTTATCATGTAAAAGGATGGGTGTGCCTGGTAGAGGTAAATAGGTAAGCGATGTGTGTGTGTGTGTGTGTGTGTGTGTGTGTGTGTGTGCATGTATAATGTACTGTGGCGCCCTGTTCCTAAGGTGGCAGGATGGCTGTCAGGTGGGAATAGTAGCAGTAGAACAAGGTTTGAATCTCACAGATACTTGCCCTACTCCTGTCCCCAGATATCCTAGTGTATTTCACAGTAGTGTTTTTCAATGGTTGTAATCAGCCTGTGTACAAATCTCTGAGCCAATCCCAGTGGTCAGGGAAGGAAGACATTGTGACTTGCTGGGTCACAACTCTTGCTCAGCATTGTACTTAAAGGTGGTGCTGCTCAGAAACACTGAAGCCACTCTGAATCTTTAAGCAGAAGTGATTTAAACTGAAGAGTTGGTCCCACAGGTCAGGCAGTGAAGTCATCTTGAACTTTTAACAGCAGCGGGATGTGGCTACTGTCACTCACGGAAGGGTCACGGGGAAGAAGAAGACAAAGAAGCAGAAGCCAAACTACATCTTGTGTGGGAGTTGCTTCCTACCCCTTGGCCCTCAGTCTCCTGCTGTTGTCTCTCCTGGGTTTAACCCACCTAGAAAAATGCCAGACACAGGGACCTGGGAATTATAGAGAGATCAACTTTCTTGAAAAACAAAATAAAAGAAAGGAAAAGAAAGGGACAGAAAGAAATAAGAAGAGATACCACTGAGGCTTGCCTGTACATGAGTGGATGTGGGACAAGGGATACAAACCAATATCTGGGACAAAATTCTCAAAGGAAAGGCAAGGTAGGGCAAAGGAGATACAGAAGGCAGTGGGTCTTGACCAAAATGCCCAGGGGTCAAGAAACAGGATGCTGGGGTTAGATCTGGATAACTGGCAAGAATAGCTCCTTAATGTCCTGTGCCTAAAGACAGGACAGGACCACTGAGGTCACAGTAGTCTTTTAAGTGGACCCCTGCTCTAGGGGAAGTTCCTATGGAGGCCAGGACCAGGTAAGACCATGGTAATAGGCATCTGTTACTTTGCTAACATTGACACCTACCCTACATTGGTTGATGACTTTGGTTTCCTCGGGAAGGAACTGTCTCTCCCATCTTTGTTCATGGAATGAGAATAAACCCATATCTTGCTCCGGAAGAGCTGGATAAATAGCTAACCAGGCTACCACCAATCACAGTGAGCTTTGATGAACATTCGATCCACATTGGGCCAGCGGTACCGGAGCCGTGTGCTTGCATGGAACTGTGGACACAAGAGAACCTCTGTCAGATCCAGAGCTCTGAGGCTAAGCTGGGTCTGCCACAGTGTTCATATGCATCAGTTTCTGTTTGTGAGAACACTAAACCACAGGCTGAGTAAGTCAGAGACCGTGTCAAGATAGCTCCTAGCTTTCTTGCTGGCATAGTTCAGTTGGGGCTCAGAGCATCTCGGGAAAGTTTGTGTGTGCATGCATGCACGCATGCATGCATGTATGTGTCTTTTCTATCTTTATAAAGCCATCATATTTCAATCAATGGATTCACTCATTCCACCCTAACAACATTATCTAATCCACTCTAGTGACATTATCCCGGTCACTTTCCAAAGGCTTCACCTATAAATACTGTATTCAAATAAAATCCTCAGTCTCTTAACATTTCACAGGGGGATTAACTTTCGACACATGAAGCCTTGGCGGGCATAAAGTCATATCCCAGCATAGTGCAGTGTGGAGAAAGCTAGCCTGGAGGAGAGCAGACCTGAGGAGGAAGGAGCAGCTGCTAGAGTCTGGGGCTGGTGTACAGACGGCAGCTGATCCTGCTGGACCTCCAGCACGTGAGCTGCCCTCTCTCCTCTTCCTCCTTGCTGCACCAATGCTCATGCCCTGGTTATTGTTCTACCTTTATTTGGCTTCAGTGTGAAGAATAGGTTATGCCTCTTTCTCTAGAGCCATGGATTTGGTACCTATTCTCACACAGGAACTGGGGGTGTTGGCTCATGCCCCGGTGGAAGGTCACCCAGAGGCGGTTGTCTTCAGTGTTGGTGATTAAGGTAGAACATACAGCAAGAGAGCAACAGTCCCCGAGCTTAGATGTGCTCTGTCTTTCAGCCTGGGTGCTGTGTGGATGTGTCTTAGCTTAAACGGGCTTTTTATCTCAAACATTCCAGTTGAAGTTCTTTATCTTCATGCTGGTTTGTTGGGGTCTCTTCCCTGGTCATATAGACAAACATCTACTCACCCAGACAGACACCAACAACAGACTAAAGATATGATTCCACTCAAGTGAGCCTTGGTTAGGCTCTCCCTGTCCCTGACCATATGGTCTCTGGCAAGTGACTTGAACTGCTGGGTTCAAGAAGACGGCGTTCCAAAATCCTGGTGCAGTAAAGGATTGCTGTTTTTAAAAGTTTTAATTAACAGGTTATTTGCTGGATTAATAGAATGAATCTGATTTTAGCATCTTGCAGAGGCAAACTCAAGACAAAAATAAATGGCTGTGTTTAAATTAGTGTCGGGCATCTGACATGCTGTCGGTGGAGAACTTCATGAGAATGTCCCATGGAGACAGGACATGGGTCTCCAGCAGGCAGGATTTAGTCTTGGCCTAACAGACACTAGGAAACTATAGGAATTATGGCAATTTACCGCTGTGCTAGGACAGAAGCTCAGCCGGACTGGGGTTAAGTGAAGAAGAAATTTAACATAAAAGAGAGCGTCTCTCACAACTCACAGGCGGATCATGTCTGCCTGCTGGGGGAGATGGCTCCTGGGCTTTGAAGGACTTCAAGGGGTAAAGAGGCTGAAGCACAGAAGGTGGGCAGAAGGGATCTTCAGACGGCCCTGGAATATCAGGAAGGACTCATCTGGCTTTGTCTTGCTGAGGCTTCTAAAGCCTCTTATGGACCTCAAGATAACTTCCGGATGGGGCAGGTCACCAGACAGACCAAGTATCTGACTCAAAGTTAGGTCCCCAGGGACTATGAAAGAGCCGAAGACAGACCTCAATCACATGGTCAATGATGGACTCAGCAAGGCAGAGACCTCAACAACTCCGGACATGATAGCTGAGTGGAGCTTCCTATAAGCTGACTGCATAGATGTGCCCTTGACTCCAACAGAGAGAGAAGCCATCTCCCCCAGCCTGACCCCTTCCTCTACTGGCTCTGCTTCAAGCTGTCACCCCTTGAAGCCTTCTATGCCCACCTTCTGTGCTTCAGCCTCTTTACCCCTTGAAGTCCTTCAAAGCCCAGAAGCCATCTCCCCCAGCCTGACCCCTTCTTCTACTGGCTCTGCTTCAAGCTGTCACCAAGGCTTGTATGCCAGTTAACCTTCATCATACAAATTCCCATCCTTGCTACAAGTTTTCCTTCTGCGGATGTATTTTAAATTACATGAAAATATCAACCTCATTGATTTAAATGTAGTAAGCACTCAAGTAATGAAATTAAAGGTAATTATATGGGAAGGAAGTTAGGACACGTTCTGTGTGGAACTAAGGCCGACAGGCACAGTGAACAGCCAGGAACATGGGATCCAACTTGATTTGGACTATGCACCACCCTCTTTTCTAATACTGCACTCTGCAGCTTAGAGCCTTCTCCTGTACATGGTACGCACATCATTCCTCTCTGAACAATGTACCTAGCAACCTGTTAGCAACGTGTGACACCCCCCTCCCCAATCTGCATCCCTCTATGGATGATGGAATGAGTTTCTCCTCCCTTAATGCCAATCAAATTTAGACACTTCCTATTAAGAAATATTCCCAATGTATCTGGGCATGAGGAATAGAAAGATTGATCTGGCCTGAATCAATTTGGAGTGTGTGAGTAGTAAGGCAAACTATGTCCTTCAGGTGGACTTTGGGGGGAAATCCACTATTTACCACGCTATGCATAATTGGGAAGGCAGATGATTAAAATCAAATGCATCATGGGAAAGGACACACGCAAAAGGACAAATGATTATATGACCGAGTTTATCAATCAAAATAGAGAACCACTACTTTACTCCTTAGTAACCAGTGACTCCGTCCTCCAGAGTTCACAGAAACAGTGCAGCCTGGAGCCTGGGCCCTTACAATGCTGTGGTCTGTTGCTCTTCTGTGATATCTTCTCATCTGTGCTGTTGCTTTGCTTTAAATAAAGTTTCCTTACCACTTTGCAATCTTCATGGGTTTTCCTTGGTCAAGAATCTGGAAATGCCTGACCCTGACCCTGACCCTGACCCTGACCACTGGTAACAAAATCATCCTTTAAAATGTCGGGGGAAGGGCATGGCAGAATGGCAAGGTGCTACATATTTTTCCAAATTTAATTTAATTCCTGGCCATATAACATATGCTATGAAAATCTTCAGGAAAACCTAAGAACCTGGGGCAACCTGTGAGCCCCTTTACAAGTTTCATGGGGACAATGGGAATTTTTGGAATCTCAAGAGTTTGAAAAAACTAGGTGTCAAGCCAGAGGAAGACTCCAGAACGGTGAACACTTGTGTAGACACTCATACCAGACTGTGTAGACGCTCACATCAGACTGCTTATCTGGAGGGCAGAAAGTAACTCCACATCTTGGGCTTGCAGACTCTGGGGAAGTCTGACAAGTTCCCAGGAATGGCTGCGATCTTGTCAAGGTAGATAAATAAGATATATTCCTGAAAGCATTAGAAGAAACTCTACGGGGCTGTCTCCATGTAGTGAGGTGCTTGGTGACTTCCCTCCCCTCCTCCTCCTTCCTTTCATCTCCTTCTCTCCATCTCCACCCCTCTTCTTCGTATCCCTTTCTATCTGTCTTTCCTTTCCATGGTTCCCCCTATGTAGTTCCCCATGAACTTAAAATCCTCCTGCCTCAGTCTCTAAGGTGCTGTGATTATAGGTGTGCTCTGTCCTGGAACCAGAGAGCAGAGCTTCGTCCATAGGATGGTTGGTTGCTGTGGTCATTGCCTGCAGCTTCTCTCTGAGTCTTGCCTTATCCCCTCCCAGACTGTGTGCTTTCTACCTCCTTAATTTCTATCTCCAGAAGTGATTTCATTTACGCTAAGCTAACCGTGTTCTAGTCAAATAAAAGATCAAATCAAACAGATATCTCTTGCTCCAGCAGCCGGAAACAAGCTCACAGTTCCAGATTTGCCTCTTGGGGACCTTGGCAATGCCACTAACTCTTGTTCAAGCCATCAGTGCTCTTGTCAAAGCCATCAGTGTGTCGCCTGCATTTGCGGCATGCACCAACATCCGTTGGTGTTTTTCCAACTGACTGCTTCGGTGACCAGTGTTGAAGCTGCCCATCTACCCTGGATCATGGCTTCTCAAGCCCTTCCTCTTCTCCGTGTGTCCTTCTGGTAGGTTGTTCTGGAAAGTTCCTCCTCATCCCTCCCCCTTTGTTTCTAAGTCTGTTTAATCTTTTTACTCAGAGGTATTTGCTCTATGTACCGTTACGGGGTCCAGAGTGTCTAATTGACAAATTATGTTGTGCTTTTGGTGGCTTTAAGTAATCATTTAAAATAAATAAGATCATAATTATCAGTTTTCATTTACCCATTTATTAAGTAACAATGTTCACACTGAGCGGCTTGATTTTGTGTTCTAATAAGGCACTCTCTACATGATGACAGATGGCATTTCATTTTGCCAGCACTGTGCTCAAGTGCTCCGGGTTGTGATGTGTTTGATTTTATTAGAGATCAGATTTAACACATGCATGCTACGTAACTGCAATTGCATTCCCATTTCTCATCTGTAGGAGAAAATGAAACGTGATGAAATGTAATATACTTACCCTCAGGCTGAGCCAGTGGGACCAGGACTTGCAACATAATAAATCTAATGGATATTACACTACAGGACCCTGGAAATTTACTGTTATTATGTTCAGGGAAGGAACTCGCTTCTGTAAAACTCACTTTTATTTCACAGGCATCGGCGCAGTTTCACATTATTTAACTGTTGTGTCCCAATAGCAGAGATGGTTTTTGTGGTGTTGAAAAGAAAACCTGCTTTTCAAAGAACACAGGGGTGCAGGAACCCAGAGGAGAAGAGTTAGGGGGAAAGCCAACAGCAGAAACAAACAAACAAAAAAACTGGATCTATCAAATGCAAATTATAACCATGGCGTGTAGTCGTTAACAATGGATTGTTGGGATTGTCAAATTAAGCCTCATTTAGCCACACTGTCGGCGTGGCACCCACTGGAGGAAGACAGATCCCTGAAAGCTTCCACTATGAGAACGAGAGTTTATAGTCTCACCCTTCCCCACTGCCATCCCCTGGGGGGCAGGAAACAAAGTTAATTATACATCTCATTATTGATGTGACTGCCGATAGAGCTTTTTTTCTAATGAGGCCGTTGTCAAGTGGAATTCCAAAGGTGGAGGCAGCCCATGACTCTGGGTAGCTTTAGCTCAGCCCCTCTCCAGTAAAAGCCTACAAGAAACCTCCCTGCCTCCAGCTTCCACCCTCCACCCTACACCAGGATGCTCACCTCCACCCCCACTCGCATGTCCCAAGAGGCTGCTCCTCCTACCACATCCTCGCCCAAAGCCTCAGTGACTCCCCATTCCCTGGCATTCACACGCCTCATGCAATGAAGACCCCACAGACCCTTAACCCAGTGGTTCTTCCTAACGCTGCGACCCTTTAGTGCAATTCCCCATGGTGTGGTGACTCCCTAGTCATAAAATTCTTTCAGTCGCTACTTCATAATTGTAATTTTGCTACTGTTATAAATAGTACTGTAAATATCTGTGTTTTCAGATGGTCTGAGGTGCTCCTCTATGAAAGGGTCAGGGTGTGACCCATAGATTGAGAACCTCCCCCTTAGACTATCTGTTCATCCCATGGAGTGGGCCCTGTTCATTTTCTTCTTTCTGTTGTGCATATTACTCATACGTAATAGAAGCTTAGCCATTTTGGGCAAGTGCACAAGCTTGGCATGGATAAAGCTAGAAACTGGTTTGTATGATGGCTGCCCTCTGACCTGGTCTCTAGTTAAACATGAAGCACCACACCCTTATTTGCTTTGGTTTCTTTTTTAGTATATGCTAATTGTACAAAATGACCGTTGTCGTCATCCAACATTCATACATGTATTCCTTGTCCTGTGGTTATATCTACGCTCACCATCCTTCTCTGTCCCTCTCTGTTGGTCCCCCACCCAAATAGTTTCCCTTTTCTCCTCATGGTCCGTTAAAAAATCCATACTCTGCATATTTGTCTTCTGAGTCCAGCTTATTTCTCTTACCACGGTGATTTTCAACTCCATCAACTTTCTTGGAAATGACATATTTCATTCTTTTTTATGGATAAACGTTCTCTCTCTCTCTCTCTCTCTCTCTCTCTCTCTCTCACACACACACACACACACACACACTCACACGCGCACATAGTATACACATACAGTGCTTTCTTTGTCTGTTCATCAGTTAATGGGCATCTAGGATGAATCTGTAGCTTGGCTATTGATATTCACGATGTGGGGCTCTGAAAGAAAGGAAGTGGATTTGTCGGTCTCTATGGATTCAGGTTCAGAATTTCCAAGAAAGAGTTTCGAGTCTTCAGAACTCGGTTGCTGTCAAATACGATGGGAAGAGCCAGTAAATTGGACTCTGTCATTACCACATTTAGTTTGGGGCAAGCTTCTCCTGTAACAGTTCTAACCAGGAAGGCGGAATCTGTAATATGACCAGAATAGGAGCAAGGAGCAGAACAAAGAAATGGACGACAACTTGGGTCACCACAATAATACCCAACTGTGGCAGGTGAAGGCTACAGAACATAGGTGGGGAAGGTTAGGGGGCTCCATCCACACAGCTATGGGGGAGTCATCATTTGTGCTGGGTGTAGACCTTTCAGTAGAGCGGCCTTGACGTTAATTGAGATCCTGCTCACAGCCTTCCACTTATTGCTCTGTAAGGAAGCGCAGCAGATTTAATAGTTTCCCAGAGTCAACTCTCATGGAATGATTGTATTGTGGACATCAGTAGGAGAAGGGGAGGCATTCCCACAGGAAGGGATTTTCAGTATCAAGGCTACCTGGTAGTAGGCAAGAGAACATGGAATCCCAGTGGATACCTTGGTATAAGCCGATCTCCTTTCTTCAATCAACAAACATGCACTGATGTCTATTAGCTAGGTACTTCCAGATTTTATTTCCTGCATTAGAGTTTATTTTTTTGTATTAATGCACATTCTTGTATGCAGCCTCAGTTTCATTCCAACTGTGAATGCAGGGCCCAGGTTCAAGACCAGTTTTCCTGCCTCTCTTTTGCATGACAGCAGCTCCTTTGGGTACCTCCCCCTTCCCTTTATCTTTGTGAGCCTGCCTACTCCCCAGGGCTCCACTCAAGCCTCAGTTCCCTTCTAACTTTAAGTTCTCTTCTCACCTCAGCAACATTCTCACTCAGCCAGATATTAGAGAAATGATTGTCTAGTTTAGCCTCTCAGGCCAACCTATAATCGCATATATACATATGTCATATGCATGTGTTATGTGTATAAACATATTATACAGATAGAGCAATGTTATGTTGTCATGGTTCCTATGTGATCACAGTGCACATGACACATATCAATACTGCCATTGGTCAAGCTAAAAGGAACTCTTAAATTAATACAAAATTATATAGAAAAATGCAAGGGATAACCACAGATGGCTCACCGGCCACAGAATGTAGAATTCAGGCACAGCTATAATACTTGGGTAGGATTTGAACTCTGGCACATATGCCCAATACAGAGTGCAGTCCCCGTGCAAACTCACTTTCCTGATTTTTGAGGTGGTGCTAACCCTTTCCACTTTCATTTAACATATTTTTTCCCTTCAGTGGTGTTGGGTATCACGCCCAGGCCTGGCTCACGGTAGGCAAGCAGTCACCATGAGCGGTGGACCCAGGCCCCTCCTATTCTCTTCTTGGTTCCTTTGTTGAGGCAAGGTCCTTGCTCAGGCCAGCTTTGAACTCACGTGCAGCTCACAGGATCTTTGAACTCGTGATCCTGTGCCTCTGTCTCTAGAATAGCTAAGACACCGGAGTGACTGAGCTGCACCTGGCTCAGCTTCCCAGAGATGTCCCGTGAGACTTCCCATGACCTGCAGCTGTGAAGGTTTCTCTGGCACCTGCCTCAGCTTTGTGCAATGGGCAGTCTGCACCCTTGCCCGGACGGCTATAGGTTGGTGTGTGGAAGGGGCACCGAACGTCTGAGCTCTGTGTTCGACGATCAGGGCAGAGTAAGCTCTAGGCCAAATTTGCCAGACAGGCAGGCCTCATGTTTTACCACGTTCTAATATCTATTTACTTCCCTTCTGGAACTCTTTATAGAGACAGCCGAGGGCTGTTTTGTAAGCTTCTCTGGAGACCGTATTTGCCTCTTGATCGAAGTGACAGAGAATCAGTCATGTAGAAATCTGGAGGAAAAACATTCCAGTCAGAGGGATCTGCAACTGAAAAGGGGAAGAGGCAGGGATAAGTTGGAGGTGCAGGAAAGAGAGGCCGCAGATCCCAGAACTCAATGGCAGTGGGTTGTAAGCAAAAGTGAGATCATTCAGGGCTTGGAAAACCTTAGTAACATGCTGAGATTTCATTTCCTCTTCAGTGAGAAGTCAATGGGCTTTTAAGTAAAGCTATCTTCTGATAGCCAGTGGCCTCAGTGGCCTCCAAGTGAAACTAGCTTCTCTTAAGCCACACTCTTCATATAGAATGAAGCCAGAAATAAAATGCTACCAAGAAGTGTGACTCTAGGGTTGCAAAAGATGTTGGGACTGGTGATATGCTGCCTCTGAGGTAGCCAGCTGCCACACCATGAGGACTTGCAGGTAGCACTAGGGCAGTCAAGTCTGGCAAAAACTGAGGCCTTCCTTCCACCAGCAAGCCTGAGCCTCATTGAAAGCAAAGTCTTCAAGACTGCTGCTCCATGGGCCCCTTGACTCTACTCTCTGGAAAAAAGTTGTCAGAACCTCCCACCTCAGAAGCTCTCAAGTTATGAGTCCTTAAAGGCTGCAAGAGATACTGTGTTTATCTATGTATCTATGTATCTATCTATCTATGTATCTATCTATCTATGTATCTATGTATCTATGTATCTATCTATCTATCTATCTATCTATCTATCTATCTATCCATCCATCCATCTACCTACCTACTTATTTATTTACTTATTTATTTTAACCTTAAACTGCTAGTTTTGACTAGCTGCTGATTCACGCACTGTGTAAAAGGAATTCCAGTGATGTCATATGATTTTGATTTTCCTCACCGAGCTTCTGGATAGAAAAAGAATTGTAGAGAGGCAAACTGTGGAAGCCAGGAGAGCACTAACCACCATCCATGCGTTCCTGGGCACTGTGGCTTGAACCCAGGAGCTAGGGATTGTCAGCCAATGATGAATTTGCACTTGGGGAACCGAGGCTCTTCTCTGGGTAATGGCAGGCAAGAGGGGCAGTGTCAGTGACTGAAGGGAGAAGTCGGCTTGGAAGCTCCAGACTCCACTGGGTACAAAATAAAGATTGTGTTGAGCCAGAGCAACCAGAAGCAGCTTTTCTGTCACCTGCAGAGGGCAAATAAGATCTGTCTGTGTTCAATGAAAACACCTTCAGTCAGTGTCTCGAAACTGGCTTCCTCCTTCTCAATTAAGTCGACGACAATTAAATTAGAGTCCAGCTTCGAGGGGTTCATTATGCCTCATCGAAAATGATAAATGACTCTTAGTGACCTCCTCACCTTACTGACACAGCCGCACCTCATTTTTCAAAGAGCTAATGAAACCGATAGATTTCTCTCTCATCAGTTGCAGGGCCAAGGCAAAAAGTATGCTTACACTGGTGCATTTGGGAGTGGAGACAGGGCTGGGAGAGGGAGCCTACCTTTTATATTTTGACAAGTGGTCAGAGTGACTTTGAAGTGCACACTTGGGGAGGGGGAAATATTTATATACACACATTTATATATGTAAGTGCTATATAATTCAATAATATATAAAAATACATAAATCTGTCTATATATAATGCATAAGATAAATATATTTATATATAAATAAAATGAATATGCAGAATATAAATAAACATATACAATATAAAATATTTTAAAAATAAAATATAAAATACATAATAAGTATAATATATATTATATATAGGTATATATGTATACATGTATATGTATACATATATATATTCCTATCTGTCCCGTAGCTTTAGTCCTTCTCTCTGCTTGTCACAGAATGCTCTGTGTGTGTGTGTGTGTGTGTGTGTGTGTGTGTGTGTGTGTGTGTGCTTAGTTCCTCCAAAGTCAAGTCACTCTGAGTGGAATTAGGACTTGAATTCTTTCCCCTTACTTGTTGAGGGATGGGGTGAAGCTGGCTTCAGAATTGGGTCGGGGAGCAGAATGAAGGTTTTGAGAGCAGGAACTTGGGGGTCTTACCTTCCTTTCTGTTTTCGAGCTGTGTGGCCTTTCGGCCCTCACTTCTCTGAGGCTCAGAGTTTCCATTGGTATAGTGAGGATGATCTCACTGCAAGAAACAGGCATGCAGATGAAGGACCTTTTGGTCACCTGGAGCAATGGTTCTCAACCTGTGGGTCTCAACCCACCCACGTATCAATAATTATATTATGAGTTATAACAGTAGCAACATTACAGTTCTGAAGTAGCTGCAAAATCATTTTGGGGTTGGGGAACTGTATTAAAAGGCTACAGCATTAGGAAGGTTGTGAACCACTGTAAAGTATTGTTCCGCCCAGATTTAGAGGGATAACTACTGGGGCTGTTTACTCTGTTCCCTAGGTTACCGCGTCTTCCATGGCATCCTTCCACCCACTGAATTATTTAGGAGACTTGTTTAAAAAGACACGCTTGAGGACCACATTTTACAAACCTGTTCTGTAAAGGGCTAGTGTTAAATATGCTAGTCTGCCAGCCAGAGGACTCTGGACTCTTCCTCCTCTGGCTCTGCAGCTCAAAGCCAGCTGTAGACAGCAGGTTAACACACTCACGTGACTGTGTTTCCGTGAAACTTTACTTACGAAGACTGGTGCCAGCTGGATTTGGCTTTCCAGGCTCAGGTTGAGGAAACGGGGCTGGAAAAATGAATTTCCAGGTGTCCTGAATACATCAATACATTCGAGTTGCTGTCTTCTGTGCCATCTGGAGTCACCTACGTACCTCGTGGTATGCCTTTCACACTATCGAGGTATCATTCCGTAGGAGCCTTGATGGAGTCACTGTCGGCTAAGTGACCGGTGTGTCACTTGCAGATGTCTTGAGAGGCCGTACAAGTGAAAGTGTGCTCAGGCTCAGTGCCCAGATGGTCCAGAACTGTACGCCAGCCTTGTGACCTTGAGTGAGTCACCTAGCCACTTGTTGACAACATTTTCTCATTTGACAATGCATTTATACTTCTACAATTCTCAAGAGGCAGACCTGATGACTCGGTGGGCATAGGTACTAAGCCGGGATTTACATATTGAAAAGAGAAAGCTATGCAGTCCAGTGTCTCCTTCCCCTGCAAAACAGACAACAAATAGTCATTAAAAACTAAAATCTCTGAGGAAAGACTTGATTGTCTGGGGCTGGTGAGATGGGTCGGACTTGACCTGCTGTCAGCTGACAGCTTAGACTCACGTGATGGAAGGGGGGTGGGGAGAACTGACTCTCACAGGTGCACCACCGCACACACATGCCTCTCCCTTTCACTACAAAAACAAACAGATGATAGATAGATTGATAGACAGACAGACAGACAGATAGATAGATAGGCAGATAGATAGATAAATTCTATTTAAAAAAATCTCCTAGAAGTAATCTGGAATAGAAATATTAGCCAGATTAATCTTCAGATCCGCATAATAGAATGTTATTTTTCTCTCCATCTTACAGATAGAGAAATTGAGTCACAGAATAGAGCAGCACATTTCCTGAGGTTGCCAAGTACTGCTCAGGAGCTCAGGAAGGTGGCTGTACTAGTCAGGGTCTCTATTGCTGGGATAGCACCCCAGGACCCCTGGAATATACAAATGTTTTGCATGTTAAAGGAAATGGAAGGACTTATTCAAGGGGGGCTACTCTGGTAGGCTGTGGGATGATTGCTGTGTAAAATATTACAAGGGGAAACCCAGCTGTGTGGATTAGTAGACCAAGGTGATCACATCACACAGCTCCTAGGAATTGTGGGTACCGAGGAATCTCAGCAGATATCTGGAAGGTGCTCTCATGCTAGGGCAGTGGGTTGTGTCTGAACTGACTTAGAAACGTTTGCTAAAGTCTGACTGTCAGTCCACTGGCCAAGATTTGATCAAGAAGGGAATCTTTGTCACTTTGAAAACAATGTTTGAGGAAAAAGCTGATGTGTACTGAAGATACAACAGGATACAGTAGGAGCCTTGGCACAGGGGGATCATGCCATGAGGCTGGAGATTGAGAAGACATGGGAGAACTGATGCTTGAGTTCTTTGACGACACAAGAGTTCTCTTCCTCCTCCTCCTTCTCTTTCTCCTTCTTCTCAACAAGTATTGTTTGAGAATCTCATATAATATATGAATATAATGTCTCTTGATCAGATCCACACCACACTCCCTTCTCTCCAGCTTTCCATCTCAACTTAGCTCTCAACTTCATGTGCTGTTTTGTAAACAGCCCCGTCCATTTAATGCTAGGAGTGTATGCATGGGTGTAGGGTCTACATCCAAGGAGAACTCTCTCCTTCCAGTACGACTGAGCCCTCAGACATTCATGCTGTTCCTGGAGGTCCCTGGCTTATCTTTAAGAACCTCTTTAGGTAGGGACCTCCTAATTCCACTGGTGATGAGAAGTAAGAGAGAGGTCTTAGCTGTTCTGTGTCCCATTCCTTTTTGAAAATCCCGGATATGGGTTTCTTTGTAGCTAGATTCTAGAAAGAGTTGGTATCAGCTTCTTTACTATAAGCATTCTGTTTTCTGTCTAAATGTCAAAATCCTAACCTCCGAGAGTGAGAGAAAGAAAGAAAGGAAGGAAGGAAGGAAGGAAGGGAGGAAGGGAGGAAGGGAGGAAGGAAGGAAGAGAAACATATTTTTTTGGCCCAGAAAAGCACACTGCTTATAAAGAATATGGATTGTGTTGTTGACACTTTCCTATAAATTCATGTAAAACTTTACCTCGAAGGTGTCATGTGCTATCTTGCTCCCTAAGAAGCTAATGCCTGATTGTTTTATGTACACCTCATCAACTCCAGTCTGAACTTGAGCACAATAAACTTCTCTTGTAATGGGAAGATAGACTTATATATCAAGAGTACCCCATATGGACATGTAGTTTTCCTGAGCATGAGTGGGGTTTTGTGTGTAGGGAGGTAGGATGAGGGGGTACACTGTGTAAAACCCACATGTCTCGGGAAAACAAGAGTACCCTAGGTTGTTTAAAGATCAAACACATCCTAGATGTGCATCTGGAGGAGAGCTGCTTTGGGAAAGATTATTTTGGGAAAAGAGGCAGCATGAATCAGCTGATCTGGAATTTCTGCATCCAGGAGAGGGAGAGGGAGAGAGGGAGAAAGAGGGGAAGATAGATAGATATAGAGATGAGACAGAGAGGGAGAGAGGGAGAGGGGGAGGAGGGAGGGGGAGAGAGAGACAGAGAGAGACACAGACACACAGACACACAGACACACACACACAGACACACACACACAGACACACACACACACACACACACACACACACACACACACACACACACACACACACACACACACACAGAGGCATCCCTGGGTACGGGGCTATTCCTGCAAGATGGCTACAGCCCCAGCAGAGGGAGGTCCACACACTGGGAGCAGAGTGAAGCTGTGTTTGATGCCGGATCTCACTGGTGCTGCTGGGCCAGTTGGTATTATTCATTGAGCGCTGGTCTGCCCTTCGCAGGAAAAGCACAGCAGGCTTATAACACTTAAGTTTTTAAACATTCAGAAGGCTGTGATGCTATAAATGAGCTTCCCATGTCAGGGATTAAATCAACCAAGATGCTTGCCATGCCAACTTTATTTCTGAAACAACGTGGTGGTTGCAACAGAAATCAAAATTCATGCTAATCCTTGCCTTCTGACAGGCTAACAGGAGCCCTGAGAACCACACTGCTTAGAGACAGAGAGGATGTGGAGCAGGAGAAGCTCTCGATGTGGCTTGTTTGCTGGAGAGGCTGCGGAGGTCCGTAACTTTATCTGGAAGGTTTTCACCCGAACTTGAGGCACCATGTCTTTCTGAGATAGGACCGGGTCTGCCTGTGTGTATTGGATCCTTGCTCTTGTTTAGAGAATATGTCTTTAAAATGGGTGGTCACAGGTGAGCAAACAGTCATGTAGTCTAATCCATTCTTCCTCTTCTCAGTAAGAGCTCCCAAGCTTCTTACCAGAGTGCGCCGGTCTCCATAGCTCTATGTGAGTAACCCTACGCGAGGTGAGAGCAGGTCCAGCCAATCGGAGTCTGTTTCTTTCCTTGCTATGATACTTCGTTTCAGGTGAGCCAGGCCAGGATGGATAACGACTCTATTTTGGACACTGCTGCATCTATTAGGAAAGAGGAATTCTTACTGCGCTTCACGGTTGACCACCCGACTGTTTGAGATTGAGGCCAATCACAACAAAGCAGAAACAAGATACGGAGACTTTGCGGAAGCACCTGGTGGAACACTCCTGGGCTTGTTTCCATGGACACGTTTCCATCTTCCTCATCTAGAGCGAGTTCTCAGTCTGTCGTTTAAAATCGAGGTTGCCCTGCCTCTCTCACACCATCCAGATGCTCCATTCAGACAAACTGCTCAGTTCGGTGACAAAATGTGTTGATGAGTTTATCAATCGGTGCTTAGGCTAGACTCGCTCTAATTTACTGAGATTGACTGACTGGTAAGGCAGCCCAGAACTGAGTAGGATCTAAAGGAAAGCTTAGCTATTAAGGACAGACCAGAGAAGTTTTGTGTGGAGGCTAAGAGGAAGCACCAAGAGCTTTAGGCAGCTGGGACCCATGCTGTCTTGGTGGAAGAAGATTTAGAACTCTGTCTCTCAGAAGACGTAGTCTCCAACTGGGTGGCCTTACCCTTGGAGGCAAGGACCTGGGTAGATTGTACCCTTTTCTCTTAGAAAAAAATCTACATTCCCTTTCACAAAAAGTTGTCCATGTTAGTCTGAGAGGGCCACAGAATCACAGACACTCAGCCACAACCCCCTGGATGTCCCAGGTCAAAACTAAAGGTTTCAAAGGTAATTACTCTTTTATATTTCAGAAGGCCCCTTGTGAATGACATATATTTGCTGGTTAAATTTTCTAAGGACTTCACATACGTCAGGGTCTGTACTTAATAGATATTGCATTATTATTATTTTTTTTTACAATGATCCTCTGGGGTAGATGTTATCATTATCTTAATTGCAAATAAATAGTTCAAAAAAATTGAAAAGTTATCTAGCTTGGTCAAGGTCTTTTGGCGTTTACACTTCATCGTAGGAGACAGAAGAGGCCATGTTCTAAATCCATCCTGTCCCTCTGCAAAAAGCGACCCCACTAATGGGTGACAACAGTCAGCAGCCCATGTTTGGCATCTCATACCCTGTCTCAGTACACTGGGACTCACTCTAAGCCTGTTTCTTCCTGGAGAGAATATGAGATTAGATTGGACTCAATTCCAAACTCAGTGAATTCTTTAGTATCCCAGATTCTTGTTCTCTCTGTGTGGAGCATGGTTAATATATTCATTTTTCCATTTTCCTTCCCCCCGCCCAAATTGTGGAGAATTAAAAAGAGAAAAAGAATGCCTGTAAGAACTTAATGCACCAATAGAAAGCGGTGAGTGGGTAAAACTTGGATTAGAGATGTTTGCCACCATTCTTGATGTGATTGTTTGAATAGGAATGGCCCCAGAGGCTCATATATATGAGTGCTTGGTCACCAGGGTGTGGAACTGTTTGAAAGGATTGGAAGGATTAGGTAGTGTGGCCTTGTGGGAAGAAGCGTATCACTGGAGATGGACTTTAAGGTTCCAAAAGTGCATGCCAAGCCCAGTCTCTCCCCAATCCCCGCCTACTGTTGGAAATGTAGCCCTTAGCTATTTCTCTAGTACTTTCTTGCATGCTGCCATGCTCCCCCTGAACTAAACCCCCGAAACTGTAAGCAAGCCCCCTATTTAAATTATTTCTTTCAAAAAAATTTGCCTTGGTCACGACGTTTCTTCATGCCAATAGATCAGCGACTAAGACAGCTGGCAGAAGTTATTAAGAAGCAAATAGACAATCCAGAACCATGTATGTTGGTGCTAATGTCTGTTGTACTTAATGCAATCTACTGTGGTGTTTTTGATAGCCACTTTTACTCCACAGATCTGGGCGCATTTGTTTGTCATTTACTTCCATGGCTTTTACATGTTAAAATTATTTAAAATCCTCTTGCAAAACACACACACACACACACACACACACACACACACACACACACACAGAGAGAGAGAGAGAGAGAGAGAGAGAGAGAGAGAGAGAGAGAGAGAGAGAGAGAGAGAGAGAGATGCTTATGTGAGTGGATATTTGGATTGCAGAAGTAGGCTTGCCTCTCTAGACTATGGTAAAGGCATAGGAGACGCTTATGGTATTGTTCGAGGAATTCTAGTGAATTGTGCTAGAGCCTGCTGAGCTTGGCTCTTTCTCTTTTCCGTGTGCAGGGACATAGCGTGCCTTCTTGGTTGCTCTGGTTGTCACGCTCCCACTGAAATTTTCTTTTTTACAGTCAGGAGCTCATCTGAGCCCGTCTTCCCTTGAGCACCCAGGGGCTTATGTTGGCAGATTTGGAGCCAGCTTCATGGGCTGTGTGCCTCTCTCCTCTGAGCACACGCTGTGCACCTGCAGTGGAACATCAGCTGGGGCCAGGGAGCGGCTGCCCAAGCAGGCAGTGACTGGTACACTCCCAGTGGTGCCTCAGGCCAAAGGCAGAAATCAGTGTCTGGTAAGACTTTCAGGGAATCCATCATAATGGTGGCCTGAGATGAGGCAGAAGGCTTCAAACCTGTCATGATACCTTCTTAATAGGTTCATTCCTTTAAGAGCAATTTACAGAACAGTTGCAAAGAGCCAAGCTCTGTGACTGGGGTTAGAGGTTCAGTCAATACACCCCTGTTCACTACTGACGCCGTCACAGTCGACATGCCCATGTTGCTTTTGGTTTTACGCCTTGGGAATACTCTAATGAAAGCTGTGTGTGTGTGTGTGGGGGGGGGATTAGAGACTAGAAAGATCATCTTACGTTGGGCAAGACTGCCTTCTTCTAAAGAAGCAAAGAACGGTTGAGGATTTAGCTCAGTGGTAGAGCGCTTGCCTAGGAAGCGCAAGGCCCTGGGTTCGGTCCCCAGCTCTGGGGGGGGGGGGAAGCAAATAACATTCCATACAGCCCTGGTGACACCAACAGTATTATCATGGTAGAAATGTCAACCACATCCTGCTAATTACTCTTTCCTTTCTGGTTTTCCTTGTAGAGCTGTAGTTTCCTCCCTTGCTGAATAGGCCCAGAAACCCCATTTCTCTAGGCACAGGTGATTGGCTCAGAATTAAACCTCTGGCTCCTGGTCTGCCTATTAGATTCAATCTTGTGGAGCTGGCAGTGTAGATCAGGACTCAGTAAGGCTCTTTAAGGCAGCCTTAACTGAGGAAGAATTAGGATAGCGGATGCGTGATCAGCCCTCTATGAATAGTTAGACGGAGCGGGCAAGTTTAGATTGCAGAGAGACAGAATAAAGGCAGTAGATGTGAGTAGGGGAGAGAACCTGGATCTCCCAAAGGAAACAGCTTCTTCCTTCATGTGGGGATTCCAAGAGCTGTTTGTAAGCATGGCTTCCCCGAGCCTTTCCGAGACCACTCCCACAAAGCCCAGCTTCCCTTTCTCCCACTACCTTTCTCTTTATCTCCCAGCCCCCCCCCCATCGTCTTTCCAATAACCCTCCCCATCTCTCTGGCTAAGGCAATATGGCCCCCATCCCCCTTTGTACGGTTGAGAAAAAAAGGCAATAGAGATGCTTCTTGTCATCCTGTCCCCAAAGGCTAAACACCATCCATTCTTGGGAGACATATTCTGTTTGACTCTCTGTCACTTCTCAGATGGCCTGATTGTTTTGGAAATGGGCTATGCTCTGGCCTGGGGACCCTCTGGGGAAGGCTCAGCTTGGAGGATCCTGGGATATATTTGTTCAGCAATCAGATTAGGGGGCTTTGGAAGCAGACACTGGGCAAGTAGCTCCTGAGTGCTCTCTGCTGGACAAAGACAGAACCCCCAGTGGGCACCCCGTCGAACCTTCCCTAGAAGGTGACCTCACCTTGTAGAGGCTATCTATCTCCCGCTATGCATGGGGCCATGCCCTTACACCCAGAATTGTAATTTTTTTTAATCCTTTTTTAGTAGTTCAAAGTCAGTGAGGAAATTTGCAAAGGTTTCTCATTCAGGGTAGTGAACAGGGCAGGGCAGAAGATAATCCAGAAAAGCACTGCTTGCTGGTGACTAAGAAAATCCAGAGAAACAAAAAGGAATTTATCCTTCTTGAATCGCATAAGCAAACATTTAAAACTGGATTGTTCATTCACTGTTCCATGGCCCATAATAGCTCCTGCTGACGCTTCTAAGGCTGGGCACTTTAACAGTCCATCCACATGCCTCGCCGCAGAAGCCTCCTTTCCCAGAGACTTGACAGGGACAATGTGAGGAAATATGAATCCAAGGACAGGGAGCCTTCAGCCGTCTCCCAATCCCCGTTGCTTGGTTCTCAGTCACTAGTCTATTGCTACCCACGCCGAATGGCCAGACAAAACCCTCCCCAGCCCCTTGAAGGTCCAGCTTCGATGCCCACACCCCTGGATTCCTGGGCCTCTAAGCCCTCTACAGCCTTTCTGGAGCGCGCTGGCATTTTTGCACAGGGCGCTGAGCAGCGGGGAACTCAGGCTGGCGTTAGGCGAAAATCTGTTTTTTCTTTGTCTTACTCCTCCCCTCCCCCACTCCTTGCTTTAGCTAGACGAAGTCAGCTGCGTATAAATTAAGCACGTTCTGGTGCTTTTGCCGGTCGCATCTGGGATATTCCGGACATCTCTGGTATCTGCTCTGAATTTATGAAACCAGTAATTTGCTGCCCCCAGCTTATGACGCCCGACATTGTCACTGTTTGCTTAGCGGTTTTGGTATCTGATGTTCTTAATGTTAAGGTCAATTTTATTGATACTGAACTTTCCGCCCTCATTTCTTTCTCCATTCCGGCTTTTTTTTCTTCTCTTCTCTCTTTTTTTCTTTTCTTTTCTTTTTTTTTTTTTTTTGAGACACACACAGAGAGAGGGTAACTAATCTTAATATCTTGTGTTCACAATTCTATTTAGCATGAAATCAGTAACTGACATATTAATTATAATAATCTGTTAAATATACTTTACCTACATGTTAATTATGGGAGACCGTTCTCATTTATTTCTCTGGGTAGCCTATTAATTCAACCCAGATGGTACAGCTTTGTGAGATGGTAACACTGAGCGTTTGCAGAATAAATCATGTTGCCAAGATACAGCCGCAAAAATGTTATAACATCTGAATAAGCTTTAGCATGATGCAGGCACAAGGCAACGTCCCTGTTACTCACACACTGGGGCACGGCTACCAAACAGGGTCCGGACACTAAACGTAAAAAAAAAATAAATTTTTTGAACACATCATGGTTTCCTCCAAAAGAATAGATTCTTTATTCAAGCCCAGGGCCCCATAAATAATTCCAGGAGGGGGAAAATGGAATCCTGAGGCTGCATGCTCATAACTTAGGGGGAGGGGAAGAGAGACAGCTGTGTGGTTCTTGAACATTCTGATATTAAGGCTAGCATCATGGGGAGACATACTGGAGCACCCCGCGCTCTGCCTCCCTAACTTCTTCCTGGAGATAGCAAGCAGAACTTTCGGCTCCATCTTCTAGGACTTCTATTATGGGGTGTTTTCTGGTGGAGAGGTATGTTTGCCTCGAAGTGGAGACCATCTCCTGGTAGGGTTGAGATACAGTGTCATCTTCTTGGGGGAAGTAGACCGCTGCCCACACATTTACCTCAGCAATGACAAGGTCACTGTCACTTACTCAACACTTTTCAGAAGAGCCCCTAGTAGTTCTTGGGAACCAGTTGGGGCAAAGATTCATGTGGGCTCCGCTTTCTCATAACTTAGAATCTACGCGATGCAATTAAGTAGTTATAGCATGGTCAGGGCCATGATCCAGGGACTCTACTAGGTAAAGCACATGGTAAATATTCCCAACCTAGACCAGGAGACTCAGAGCAGCTTTCCAGGGAATTAGGTTTATATCCTGCCTCTGAGGCTGGACGTAGTCAAGTGGGAAGCTGAAGAATCAAGTGAAAATGTCTTCAAAGAGCCTATCAATGGAACTGAAGGAAGTTGGTACAAATGGGGCACACTGTTATTGAGGAAAGGTGGTGACGGAGACTTGAGTGCCATGGTTAGGTCAGTAGGCATGGATGGCTTCTGAGACTGTTCAGCCAACTGCTCTCATCCTATGGGTAGGGACTCCTTTGGGGATCAAAGGATCCTATCACAGGAGTCACCTAAAGATCATTGGAAGACAAAGATATTTACATTATGATTCATAACAGTAGTAAAATTACAGTAATGTAGAAAAATAATTTTATGGTTGCTGAGGAACCATATTAAAGGGTTGCAGCACTAGGAAAGTTGAGACCCACTGCCTTGAGCCCTGTGGCACTCACCTTGTGTGCTGATTTTCTTAGGCATTGGGAGTATGTTGTTAAACTGGGCATGTCTGATGAGTTTAAGCAACGAGGGGATGATGCTAAATTTACATTTTAGAATTCCATTCTGGATTCACAAAGGACCACAAACACTCAGCTAAGGCTTTTGTTAAGGTAGAGATAGCTAGGTCTTCAACTGGAAGAGAAATGACCTGGTTCCTGGCAACTCTGGGTGACATCTTTCTCTCTTTTAAAAGCTTCTCCTGGTCTCAGCAGTCTTTGTAAGCATTCTCTTTTTGGAGCTTTAAGAGCAATGTTTTAGAAATGATTCCACAGTGAAAGACAAGCAACAATCAGGACCTCAAAAGTCCCATTAATCCCTCACGTGTGTGTGTGTGTGTGTGTGTGTGTGTGTGTGTGTGTGTGTGTGTGTGTTTGCCTCCTTACTTCCCAGCCATCTCCATCTCTCCTCCAGTAACATGTGGGTTATACCTGGACAACCCTCATGGTGTCCAGGTTTACCTTTGCTCCCTCTCTATTAGAGATTATATTTAGTGTTGCTTTTGGATTCCCCAATCTAAAGAGCCCTTCCCTACAGCCATTGTCATAGCACATGGTATCTCCCGTCATAGCAATGACCACACTGTGTAATTAGAAGATAATTTGATTCCTTTCTTGTCATGCTCACTTTAAGCCCTATGATGACAAGCCATGTTGTTTTCCCTCTTCATAATCTGAGTATGTGCCCTGTATGACTTGCCTTGCAAGCAGTGGGTGTGTAACAGATACACACATGTATGTGTATGTGCATGCACACACAAATACACACATACACACACAAACACACACACAAACACACACAGACACATACACACAAACACACACACAGACACACACACATAGACACACACACAAACATACACACAGACACATACACACAAACACACACACAGACACACACACATAGACACACACACAAACATACACACAGACACATACACACAAACACACACACAGACACACACACAGACACACACATACACAAACATACACACAGACACATACACACAAACACACACACACAGACACACACAGACATACACACAGACACACACATACACAAACATACACACAGACACATACACACAAACACACACACACAGACACACACAGACATACACACAAACACACACAAACACACACAAACACACACACACAGACACACACACACATAGACACACACAGATACACACAGACACACACACAGACACACACATAGACACACACAAACACACACACACAAACACACACAGAGACACACACACAGATACACACAGACACACCATCTTGACTGAGCAACTATTATGTTTGTTGAAAATATTAAATGTAGGCATATTTTAAGTATAGAGGAAGAGATGAAAATTAGGGTTGCAGAAATGGCAAGGAATCACAAGACAGAAATGGGGGCATTGCAGAAGGACTTTTGTAGCAATAATTAGAGTCTAGGTCAATGACAGTGAAGTCCACCGTAGAGAGATTTACCTCAAGGCTTTAGGGTGTAGGTAGCAGAGATGTTTTCAACCTTCAAATAAAACAAATGATCATGCATGTGAATTTCAGAGGGGATGACCATGGTTTTGAATGTTAGAGCCAGTCTTCATTTGACTTTGAAGGAATTCAGCAACTTTCTTTCCTTCTTTTCCTTCTTCTAAGCTACCTTCTTTTGCCCGTTTTCTTTAGTTAGAAGGTTCCTGGTCATGGTTCTTAGCATCTGGCCTGCCAAGTCTTGCTGGAAAATGACTTAGAAAAGTAAGTGTGTAGGCCTCAAGCCGCTAACTGTCCCTCCCTTTGTCCATAAGGGCCAAGGGAAGTGTGTGAGCAGAGAGCTTTCCAGTCGAAAGACTGCTAGTTCAGCTTTGATCTCTGCTCCTCTTCAGAAAGTATATTGGGGAAATTTCCGGCTCTGACACGTGTGCAGAGAGATCTGAAGTCGCAGCTGAGCCTCCCCCTCAATGGGCTGAGCAGCACCAGTACAGCCCACCAGCATTCCATGGCCACGACACGGTTAAGAGGAACTTCTAGCTGGGGAATATAAAATTTTAAATGGCACAGATAACGTCAGCCTGAGTTACTGTTTTCAGAATGACACAGATGTTAGGATAAGGGAGCATAAATGGAAATTAAAGAGAAACAAATTCAGAGCAGATGTCAGGAAGCATTTTTTTTTCCATGCGGAGAATCACAAGTGTGTAGAATGGCCTAGCAGGCTCGATTGTTAAGGCGAAGGCACAGGGGACATCGAGAGCTGATCAGATGGCATGGTGGGGGGATGAAGCAGTAAAAGCAGAAATGAACATACACGACAACGGGTGTTCGGCGAGCCCTCCGAGGTGTCTGTGATCTCATAGAGTTGCTGCTAACGCACTTACCTTAGATAAACACACAGAATCCCTTTGCTTTCTGTTTCCGCACATTGTAACAATCTCAAAATGGTTATTTTCACATCATAATGATGACATTTACAGAGTGAACGAGATTGGGGGAAGGAGGAGAGGAGGGAGAGTGTGAACACACACAAATACAGAAAGAAGGGTGAGGAGGGGAGAGAGAGCGCAGAAGGTTCATTTCCTGGAACCCCCCATTGCCCAACTATTATCCCTTTCTGTATCTCCTGGTAAGAGCATCATGGTACCCAAGATTAAAGAAAAAAAAAAACAAAACCAAATACCACATATGTAAAGGAAGGAAATTGAGCCGTCAACTTCCCAGAACTTGCTGAATGGAATTTGAACTGAGGATGGAGACGGGTGTTGGGAGATCTAGGCTTTGGAACTGCTTCTCTTTCTTCTCCTTGTGCCCTCGGAGTAGTCCTGGAGAGACTGTAACCAGGTGCCCTTTAACCGGATATCACCTGGGGGACATAGCTTATGATAATAGGGACAGAGACAGAGGGAAACAACGACCCTGTGCCTCAGGGGAAGGTGGTTGAAGATAAAACGACGACTAAAACCTCATTAATCTGGACCGTGCTAATTTAGAGTATATGAATAATTCAGACCCTCTGGCTGGGCTGTAGTTTACCTTCGTACTAGATATGGTAAAGAGGTTTGCTAAGCAAATTAATAGTGTAAACAGGATGGAGGGCAGGGAATATATAGCCTATTTAAGAGAACAAACTGTTTTCACATATTTAGCAGAACCATCTGCATAGGGACAATGAATAGGTCAATTATAAGTAATCTTGGCTTCTTCATTAATCCCAGTCCACTGCATATCCATACTTGGCTGAGTTTTACCAGCATTAGCGGAAGAAAATGTGCAAGGGCGGATCTTCTTGACAGTTCTTACGTAAGGCGCAGAGTTGATTTTGTTACCTGTCTTTTCATAATTTACTTTGGACTCCTATGACCTCAAAGTTCTCCAGATAACCTTTCTTAGACCCCACTTGTGCCGTCTACCTATTGTAGTTGAGGAGCTAGCTAGCTAGACCAACATGGAGAAGACAGTTCTGGGTACTCTAAGTACAAAGGCAAGCATAGGCAGGTTCATGGCTGCTTAACAAGAACGGGTGCCACCCATGGGCAAGGCTAAATTTAGAAACTCTGCAAATAATTACCCTTGGACTTGGGCAGGCTGCATTTTTTCTCTGGGCACCACTTTCCACATTTATAAAAGGGAATCGGATCAATAGCATCGAAAACCTTCCAGTTCAACTGTTCCATTGTTGCCGTTCATTTTCTCAGAGACAAACGACTCATCGGTAAGAAGACATCTAGTGACACTTGAGCTGTCACTCAAGTCAGAGGAAATGAAGTGCAGAGCACACCATAGCAACAAGAGAGGAGGTCAGAGGGAGAGAGGGAGGGTGGAAGGAAAGAGGGAGGGAGGGGGGAGGGGAGGGAGAGAAGGAGGAAGAGAGAGGGAAAAGGGGAGGGAAGGCGGAAAGGCAGCAAGGGGAAGGCAAGAGAGAGACTGAGGGGGGAGGGAGGGAGGGAGGGAGGGGGAGAGAGAGAGAGAGAGAGAGAGAGAGAGAGAGAGAGAGAGAGAGGAGGGAGGAAGGAGAGAGGGGAAGGGAGGGAAGAAGTGGGAGGGGTTTGAGAAAAGGGAGAGACATCTGTTGTCACAGTCTAAGAAGTAGCTTCTTCCAGTTTCCTTTGAGACATACTCACACCCCCCACCCCCAGCACACTGTCCTCACCCATGGCCTTCTTTGCGCCCTTCCCTACTCTGTAAAGAATCAGAACTCGAACCACCTTCCCCTTGCCGCCAGCTTCTCTCCACTGGTCTCTTCATTCCTTCTTGAAGCAGAAGCAGGGCCAGGATGCTGCTTGAAATTCAAGGGGTCACGGGGTCTCAGTGACACTAATTTTGCCATCCCCACCACCCCGAAGAGTTGTACCCATTCCTCTGCCCCAGTGCCACAGGTGGGCACAGAGCAGCCTCCCCTGCGCTTCAGACTTGAGTTCCTATCAGTCTCTCGTTCTGTTAGGTGTTGACTCAAGCTAATCAACTGAATATCGATTACACGTTCCATTTCCACTTAAGCGCTTCTCAAATAATACTTGGTCAATGTACATTTAAAACCCTTGCCACTGAAAGAAACCAGCGCCTAGGCCCTTCCAGAGGTAGAACCTGCCTAGTGCCATGTCTTACGGCTTTGTCTGCAGTTGGATGAATACACTTACCTTCTCAAATGTGTGTATGAGTTACACTGCCAGTTTTCTGTCCTGTGACTGGGACACTCGGTAACAGGATCTCTTTAGAGATCTGCAAAAACTATGTCAATCTTATTGGTGCCTACAGTTGTCCCTTTAATTTTTCCTGTGTTTTTTTTCTTCCTGTGGTTTATGAGGTTGCCACTGTTCTGAAAATATTATAGAAAATTCCAGAAATAAACGATTTGTTTAAGTGGCTTTTATTGCATTTTGTCATCATAATTGATTTTCTTTATCGCTAGTTGTTATGGTTAATCTCCCCTCTTCTTTATTTTAAGAGATAGAATGTCAGTGTGAGAGCCCAGGCTGCAAGCCCTCTCTTTTCTTGACCTCCTGAGGGCTGAGTCTATGGCACTTCCTCGAAGTGTACATATACAGGGGTAGATAGAGCACAGCGTTGCCTGGTTTCAGGCACCCTGTACATGCTCTTGGAACTCGCCCTTCACAGACTGGCCCTACTTTCTCTGGTGTAGATTCGAGAGCTTATAGGAAGGGGAAGGAGGCTGAGAGACTGTCGGGTCACATGAATGGAAAAGGGTCTTGAATCAGAGTTCCCAGGCTTGTTACATTTTCCAGGAGGGCCTTGGAAAAACACCTTCTCCAGAGTCATAAACTTTGGTTAACTCTTCAGTTAAAGTCTTTCTGAGTTCAGTTGACATCCTTAGGAGCAACTGCTGTGGTGGCCTGTGTAGCTCTGCCAGCAATGCGGAGCTCCCAGACTCTGTGAGCAAGCCTTGTTATAGTTCCCTTTCCTGCTCATTGGCTGCCCTGAGCTCCAGCCTCCGGGAAACTTTATACTCTGTGAAGAAGTCCCAGCACTTGTGTACTCCCTGGAGTAACTGGCCTTGGTGAGGGGCTAGGCAGAAAGACCAAGGTTTAAAAGTGGCAAAGATGGCCTGCAGATGTTTATGGCTCTGTGTGCATAGTGTCTTACCCCCCAAATAAGCAAATCTATGAAATTGGTATACAAAATTTAAAATATCAGACAATTTGGGACCATAGATCCTACATCCATTCACAGCAATATTCACTAGCCCTGAGCGATGGTTAACTCTTCATATATCACCCTGTTCCCTCAGTCAGTCCCCATAACTTCTTCCTATTGCCTTACGCCAGTCTTGCTCATTATATAACCTGCTCACCTCAGTGTACACCCCCGGAAGCAGTCACTTAAGAATGAAACCCAAATTCATGATCCAATGGATGTCTTCATAAGGCTAAGTAATTTTGAGACTTTATTTATTTGGAAATCTCTGTGAGTGGTGACAGGCTTGGAAGCTGAAGTGTGAAATGATTAATAATTAAGAACTGAGATTGGCCAGGGAGACCCTGGAGTCTCTGAAACAACACAGGCTATTACCATTTCTCTTGGTCACCCATCATAATTAGGACTCCATGGTTAAAGACAACACTCACTTTGGATATAGAACAGGAAACTGACCAGGAAACTGTCTCCCTGCTTGACGGCTTACATAACACCAGTAGGTGCTCTGAGGGGTGCTGTGAGGGAGGACACATCAATGGTCTTACTCAGTCCTGAGCCTTGAATGCATCAACACTGACCTGCTAGCAGATAGCCTCATTGTCGCAATAGCAACATGCTGGTTAGGGCCTAACTTGCCCCCTTGTTTGATCAGTTGTGAGGACTGTTCCACAGGAAGGATTTTGAGCCTGGTACTCAAAACCCAGTCAGAAGCCCATGACTGGGGAAAGTGCTCGTAGGCTCCGGGGAGAAGGTGTGTATGGGAAATCTACTGTTGTTTTGCTAAGTGGTCACATTGTCACACTGTACCCTAAACATTGATGTTTATACCCATAGGTTTGGTTAGCGAAGCTTCTTTTTGCAGAGGGGCTGATGAACGCAGAGACTCACTATTGGCCAAAGTGCTCCCTATAAATAACTCTGGGTGCTGAGCGTGGACAGATCATTTATATAAGCACCCAAAGGCTCAGGGAACTTCACTGAAGGGGAGGAGGAGAGAATTTAAGAGATGGGAGGAAGAGCTATGAAGTGCTGACTTCTGGACATGGCATGGCTGTCGGCATGCATTTACTCACAGCAGCCGTGGTTACCTTCACAGGCTGTGTACACCATCTCTGTATATGATTAAACCAATCAGAATTTTAGCACGAATAGAGAAGAGGCTCCGGAGGCCCCACCCCTGCTATTGGCAGTTGATGTCTCTCTCTCCTTTGCACATCTGGCCAGTGGCAGGTCGCCCCTGCCCCAGTGGGTGAGCACACACCCATGTGTCTGTGGCTAGCACTAATTAGACCCCCAGGGTTCTTAATAACAAAAACTAAAAAATTAAAGGAAGATAGGAGGCTAGGAAGAAGATGGCATGAGGGGCACTAGGGGGAGTTGGAAGGATATGATTAATATAGACTGTATACATATATGGGATTTTTCAGATAATAAAAAATAGTGTTAAGACATAAGGAAACCTGAAACCCAAAAGACAAGGAATTGAAATTTTCAAATCATTTGAAACAAAGCAGAAAAGACTTGGTGCCGTCCCTCTAATCGTGCTGTTTATTGTGGCCTTCCTGAGGGCTTCCTTAAGAGAGGGCATGACATCATAGCTATGACTAACCCAGTGGTACTGCCTGTGGGCTATGGATGACTTGGACTAATCAGTGTGGAAGGAAAGGCTTTGGAGTTACCAGGTACCCGTGTGGCCTGCAAGACGATCCTTGAGGTACCACTGTGGGGACATGTGCCTGCCTTGTTTTCCTTTTTGTATGTGTCCATGGGCACGTGCGTGTAGAGACCAGAGGTAAAAATCATGGCCATTTAACACATGCAATTCTTTTTATGAGGCACGGTCTCTCCCTGGGACCTGGGGTTCACCAACTGAGCTCAGCATCCTGGCCAGTGAGCACCAGAGATCTGCCTGTGTGTGCTTTTTCCTAGTACGGGATTAACAAACTCATGCGTCATGCATCGTTCACTCATGATTGATATGATCCAAAGATCAAGCTATGGGTAAGAAGTCAGTCACACAGATGTGCCCAGCAGGATCCGGGGGCTAAGAAATGATCACTTCAGTTCCTAGTGAAGATGACCATGGAGATGAACGCCTGCTTTTGAATTATTTTTGAACTTTTGAAGCTTCTCTTGTTTTTTTTCTTTTTCTTTTGAAAACAGTACAACATCTACCCTGAGTCAACTCATGCAATGTTCAGGGTGGATACGTAGCACATGGTGGAACATTCCCGGTCATCCGTGGAGACTTCGCTCATCAACCAACCAACCCATGTGTTCTTTCTGCTGGCTTGTGCAGATGGTGGGGTGCCAGTGCAGAGCGCACGAGGTTGTCCTGTGACTACAGGAGGACCGTATCTAACAGACGGAGAGACGGTTCAGACAGCACTGCCTGGCTTTAGGTCCATCTGAAGCCACTGTTTTAGTCTTCAGTGCTGCTCTGTCCGTTAGATGACTGAGCCACGTTGCCCTACTGTGAGTAAACATATATATATATACATACACGTTTGGGTTGCTTCTGACATTGCCTCTTAGCTTCAAGCACTGTCCCTGCAAGTTCCTCGCACACACAAGGAGGTGTACCGTCTTCCCTTACTGTGCCTGCCATGGTTGTGTGGAAGGAAGCCTCGTGTAGATAGTACACCAACACTGAGTCTGCTTTCCAGAGAGTGTCATGCTTCCCAAGTACCTCCTAGTGCCTGACAAGGCTACATCTTTCATTGTTTTCTAGAACACACAGAGGAGGTGATGGCAGCAGGGAGGAAAGCCATCCGAAGCCACATGTAGTGGGAGGTCTTCTGCCCTCATAGCTGTTTGATCTCAGGTGAGTGTCCGAACGTCTCTCAGTCTATTTCCTAACTGTGCCACAGGAGTGGTGACTGATACTCCAGAGGGTTTTTGTGATGATTGACAGATTCTGTGAGACAATGTGTGTAAAGCCCTGGACAAGAGACAAAGCTCAGGATGGAGCAGCTGGGGATGATCGCATTTTGGATGAGCTGCTGAGAGGCGGGACGACATTGCAGGTAATGGCACAGCTTCTGGAGTGGGACCACCCGAGTTCTCCGCTCATCTTCTTCCATGGAATCTTTAAGCATCAGTGTCTTCTTCACCTGCAAAACCAGGATGGCAGCAGTGCAAAGCTTCCAGCCACAAAGTTATCCTGTGAGTGAGACGATGTGTGTCACTAGTAGAGTGTGTGTGTGTGTGTGTGTGCATGTGTGTATGTGTATGTGTGTGTGTGTGCATGGGAGGAGAAGAGAGAGAGAGAGAGAGAGAGAGAGAGAGAGAGAGGGAGAGGGAGAGGGAGAGGGAGAGAGGAGGAGAGAGAGTGCTGTGGTGTAGTTGAAGGAGAGAGGACAAACTTCAGGAGTTGGTTCTCTCCTTCCACTGTGTAGATCCTGGGAATCAAACAAACTCAGATCATCGGGTTCAAGCGCAAGTGTCTTTATCCACCAAGCCTTCTTGCTGGTCCTTTTCAAAAGTTTTTATTGTATCTAATTTATGCATGGATGTGGTGATTTAATACATGCAAGAAAGCACACAGTGACACACTCATAGCAAGCAGCTACATACACGTGCTATACGTGGAGATTTTTGTAGTTAGTGGTATATTTGGAGTCCTTAAAGCTTGAAACAGGGTTTTAAAAATATTCCCACTTTCTTAATACAATAAAGGTATTTCCAGCAACTCACATGGAATCAAAAGCAACCATTATTTTTCCTTTAGCTTTAAAGCAAAGCATAAAAAAACTTAAAAAGAATAAAGTTGCAACTTAAAAGAGCCATTAAATTTCATACTTTCACGGAACTTTTCTCTGACCGAACACAAAGACGTTAGACCCAGCCATTTGTACTGTTTCATTAATTCCAGCAACACATACAAACTCCGAGAGGTCACCAAAACCAGGATTGAAGTACGCCAAGTTTCTCATCTTCGTATTTGCTCTGAGTGTTTACTTTCCATCGACTAAAGCAACGCAGGAACATGCACTAAGGCAGGAGTATGCGCCCCCAGTTCCGAGCCTTTGCAATCATCGCGTTAATGCACAGTTGGTAGCTGGGTCCTGTGGGACGGGCTCCCTGGCAGCTGGGGCCCTCCCGAGCTGCCTTGCATGCTTCTTTTGTTAAACTCAACAGATAACGAAGCTGTTATTTAGAACTTAAACTAAGAGAGGATCATTTGCACAGAGGAGGACTCGCCAGCCCTGGGGAGAACGGCAGAGTCAAGGAACGAAACTACAAACTACTTCCGGTGCACTTGCCTGCCGGGTTATTGAGTCAGTGAACATGAAACCCTCTTCAAGACACCTCTCTTTCCAACCTCAATTCCCCCTATTTTGACAATTTCCTCCGGCTGTGTAGGGAATAGCTGGATGTTTCTGGAAGCCAGTGATCAATGCTCTGTGTCCTGATGAGAATTTCACTGGTTTTGGGGACAGTTTTGCCCTCCTGGTATCTGATCTTTGAAGACTGTGTTAAGTAGAGGCAGATTATAGCGGGCTCAGAAGACTTCTGGACACAAAGATTTGGAGAATCGTCTTCTCCTTCTTCTTATTTATCGGTTTTGTTTTTAAGACAAGGTCTTAGCGTGTGCCGGACCACTACCCTGACTAAAATTGTGGCTTTAAAGTGATGCTTTCATTGTCTGCTTGGCAGTTTTGCCAGTCTATTTTCTTATTTACAAATCTTTATGCAAAAAGAATATTCTCCCCGACTCTCAACATTTCTTCATGTTCTGAAATGAGAAACACAAACACTTGGTTCAGAGTAAATTCTGGGTCTACGTATGATGATAAAATATTTTAGAAAAACACAAGGATTATTAATGTAATCATTAATTCATCTCTATTCATTGATCAACTTGTGATTCTGTATAGTGATTTTAAAACTTTGTGAAATTAATTTGCCAGTTAAAGTTAACAAATGTTCCTCTTTTCTTCGGGTGCCTGTCATTTGAACATTCCCATTTATTTCTATTAAAATATTTAAAAGGATTCTTTAATTGCTTTTGTCAGTAGTTATTATAATAAAGATTTCTATTAGTTTTAAAAATGTCTCATTTTATTTCCTTCATTTTTCTCATTAAAGAAACAGGTCCAGAAAAAATGAGTTCAATTCAGTAGCCGGCAACTGCCCATCTACTGTTGGGTCTACTAATAAATTATGCTTGGTTCCTGCAACACTAGAGGTCCTGATGTTAATCTTGAAAAACCAAAGCTGATTGAAAAACATGTTTAAAATGTGACTTTGTGAAAATTCCGAAGACCTTGAGGAAAACCCAGGACAAGCATTGGCCTGATACAGTTAGGGCAAAACTTTGTGTCAACTTCAGAGAATTTATTTGTATTGAGGTCTTGTTTTAGCCGATACTCATTTGAAGTTATTGAATGCGGATAAGAAATCAAACAGAATAGGAAATAAATTGGAGCCTTTGGAAATACAGATATAATGGTGGATAAGGACTGGGCAATTTAATGTGAATAATTATGCTAGTACAGCTAGTTAGCAAAACTGGACTGGATTCGGGAGTCCATTTTCTCTGTCTACCAACTTTCCTCACTAGGGACTTTTGCTGTGACAGCACCTGGTCTCCAGTCTGGGAATAGAAAATGAATCATTCATGCTCTTGTAGCACATAGAAATAGTAATTCTGACAAACAAAGGGGCCAATGCTAATGTAAGACATGTGAGGGTCTCTACATTCATGACATTCCCAGCTAGAGACTGGCTAAAGCTATCTTAGTCCCAGCTCAGACAAACCTGAATTCATATTCGATCAGACAGTCATCCCTTCAACCAACCTCTGATATTGGTGAGTGGGCCTCAGTTTTAACTATAGTCTCTTAGATTATTTTTGTATGAGTATCTTGCATCTGACGCATGTTTGATACACAGAGAGTAGTTTGATGAAAGCCACAGTCAGGAACAAAAATAGTCAGTAGACACAGACACATAGTTGACCCAAGTAAGTACCTTAAAATGGCAGTAATAGATGTGTCAAGGCAAAACTGGAGAGGTGGAAGAAAATGGATGGAAAGAGAGACTGTCCACTGGGATACTGCTGAAACAGGACCATGGGACTGTTAGAATAAAATAACAGGAAGTGTGTGGAAGTAGGAATTAAGTAAGTGAGCTGACTAGCAGCATAGAGATAGAAAGGGGGTTTGTAAACTCGAGGAAAAGCTCAGGAACGTCTCTTACACTGGGGGTGGGGTGGGGACAGGGCAAGAATGGTCTAATTTAAATATCATTGAAAGCCTGAAGGAAGGGAGAGGGATGATGCAACAGAAATGGTGATCAGGATGTCACTGCTGACCTGGAATTGTCTGAACTCAACCCACAGAAGCCCTGCAGTCCCCCACAAGAGAGCGGTGGTAAGGGAAAGGACACTTAGGCACATTGTAGTCTATCCACTGAAAGCAAAGAAAGATCAAAGGAGAAATCTCACCAGCAAGCAGAGTGAAAAGCTTGATTCCTCAAAGAGCAGCATGAAGAATGGCTGCAGTTCTCCACAGAGGCTGCGGAAGTTAAAAAGAAATAGAATTATTTTTACCAAGAGGAAAGAAGTATCAAGCAATTTAGCATTAGACACCTAGCAAAATCCTTCAAAGGTGAGTGACAAATTTCTCTCCAGAAACTGACAGAATGAATAAAGAAGCATAAGCCACAGACAGGAAGCAAACAGTACATCTATCAACGGCCTTGGAAACAGACTTTATAAAAGAACTCTTAGAATTCAATAGTAAGAAGATAATCCTTTAAAATGGCCAAGAATATTTTGACCCACACCCTTCAAAACAAACAAACGAATGAACAAACAAACAAATCAGATCAAATACACAGAAATGACTGTTGGAAACATGAGAAATTGTTCAACTTTGTTACTTATTAGGAAAATAAATGTAAACCAAGACCACTGCTTACTCACCTGAGTGGCTGAAGTTAAATAGTCAAACACTAACAACAGTTAGTGTAATAGAAACTCTCATCATGGCTGATTGGAATGTAGAACTGTGCAACTGTGGTAAAATTTGTGGTAAAATAATTACTTACATAATCTAGCAAACCTTTGCTCAGTAATTTGCCTAAAGAAAAAAGCGAGAATATCTCAAGAAAGATCCCAGATAATTTAGAGCTGCTTTTTCATGATAAATAGATCCCAGACATAATGCAGGTGTCCACCTCTCAGGTTGTAGGGAAACATCTCCAGTTGCAAGGACAAGACTCTTAAAGAGGTGTGTGTGTGTGTGTGTGTGTGTGTGTGTGTGTGTGTGTGTGTGTGTTTCTTTCTTTCCTGTGGCTATGATAGATCATCCTTTCCGAAAGCAACCATAGAGGAAAGGATATATTTGCCTCACACTTCCAAATCCCAATCCATTATCAAGTTAAGTCAGAAGAGGAACTTGGAGATAGGAATCATGGATGAGTAAATGCTGCTTTTTATATCCCCTACTGACTCATACTTAACTTTTTATTCAGCCCAAGAATTGTCTTGCCCACATTGGTTGGGTTCTCCAACATCAGTTAATAATCAAGACAGTCCCTCATATCCATGCCCACAGAGGAAGCTGATCTAGACAGTTACTCTCCAGAGTAACTGGTGGACACCTGCATTATGTCTGGGATCCATTTATCATGAAAAAGCAACTCTAAATTATCTGGGATCTTTCTTGAGATATTCTCACTTTTTCCTTTAGGCCTTTCTTCTTACAATTGTGTCAAATCGACAATGTGTGTCAAATCAACAGCACAGTGTGGTATGGGAAAAATTTCTGGCTGCTTAAAGCAACAATAATAACTTTATATTAATGGCATCTTTGACATAGGAAACACAAACCCACAATAACATATAGGTTGGAAAATCAATGTTCAAGTTCATAATTTTAAGACCAAAAGGTGACATTGTATATACTGAAGATAAAAGCAGAGATTGAAATATTAGTATTTCCAAAATATTTTTGTTCATAAAAATTTATTCTGGGCACTAGAGAGATGGCTCATTAGTTAAGAGCACATTCCTGCTCTTTCAGAAGCCCCACATTTGATTCCTAGCACCCACATCAGATAGGTAATAATCGCTTTTAACTGCAGTTCAAGTGGACCCAATGCCCTCAGACCTCTGCAGCTACCCAGAGTCATGTGGTGAATACAAACGCATGTAGGGAACACATACACATAAGGACAAAATAAAAATTTAAAAACATGCAATTTGGCTAGTTAGGAAAGGTAAACTTTCATCTGAAGGCTAAATTAAGTTTTCATTTGTGAATCATCCTGTTGACTGAGTACAGTGGAAAACGCATTTACAAAGTTCCCTGTGATGGACAGAGTGGTGGAAATGGTACGTTGTCGCTTTGGGTAGTACAGCATGCTGTGTCTAGAGCCTTGAGCATCCTAGACATGAGCTCTCTCAGTGAGCTACATCCCCAGCCAAAACTTGCTCGAAGCATCCCACAATGCAAGGTATGGCGGAGTGAAGGCTCTTCTGTGGTAGACATAGATTTAACACTCAGGCCAATGGTGTTCAGGTATTATCTGATTGGTCAGAAGTCCGCCTCTGCTCATTGGTCAGAAGTCCGCCTCTGCTCATTGGTCAGAAGTCCACCTCTGCTCATTGGTCAGAAGTCTGCCTCTGCTCATTGGCCAGAAGTCTGCCTCTGCTCATGCTTTGTCTCACACGAATGCCTCGAAATGATACTCAGTAATACATCTGAAACTGACTGATACATAACCCCAGCTTTATCAGCAGTTACCTTAAATAAAAACATTCCAAATATACACATCGAAACACAGACTAACAAATGGATTTAAAATAAATTCTGCATATATAAAAAAACAAAACAACTCAAATGTTGACTGGTGGTGAAGTTTGGCCATAGGAAAAACCTTCAGAATTCACACTTTTCCCAAAACAATAAAATTGCTCCAAAGCTTTTGGAAAATAATTAGACTAGTTGCTTATGAGAGTCTAAGATGCAAAGCCGCAACAACAGTAGTGTTGGCTAATATGACCTGACTGTCCTTTCTCAACACTCTGCAGCTAATGTATGCTCACAAAGTGACTATTTTGGCTCCAAGTAGGATCTTTTCTTTGCCCCGTGACTCCCAAGCTCAAATACATTTAATCACACCAGTTCCACGGTGGGTACATCACAGCTCTTAAGACAGCTTTGAAAATGTTGAGTCATGAATAGAAAGCTAACTCCCTTCTTCCCAGGGAGTTGGGCATCACTGAGACAAGACCAGTAATCTAGAGAAAATGAAATTATAATTTGAAACCAGAGAAGGGGGAAAAACCCTGAAGTCCAGAGGAGCTGTGGTCTGCTAGTTCTCAATAGAATGCTCCTTCCTTCTTTCTTTCTTTCTTTCCTTCTTTCTTTCTTTCTTTCTTTCTTTCTTTCTTTCTCTTCCTCCCTCCCTCCATCCCTTCCCTCCCTCCTTCCTTCCTTTCTCTCTCTCTCTTTCTTTCTCTCTCTCTTCCTTCCTTCCTCCCTCCTCCCTTCCTTACTCCTTCCCTCCCTCCTTTCCCCTCTCTTTCTTTCTTTCTCTCTTTCTTTCTCTCTCTCTCTTTCTTTCTTTCTTTCTTTCTTTCTTTCTTTCTTTCTTTCTTTCTTTCTTTCTTTCTCCTTTCCTTCTTTACTATTTCATCACAGAAAATATAACCCATGAAAATCTGATATATTTGTATTTATTTTTTCATGATGAAAGAACCTGAAATTACATTTCCAGTCCCTCTTCCAAAATATTCTAACTAGTAGAAAAAGTCACATCACTTGAATAAAGTCAGTGAATATTCCATGTCTTACCTTGGACTAGAAATAACTTTTTTCAATAAATTTCCAAGGGTTTTAGAAATCTTAACAAACGAACTTGGTAAAACATCTCACAATAATAAATTTGGAGTCAGTTTAGAATAGAGAGACTTTAATCTTAATATTATTGTATTTATCAAATTTAACACCTCAGGTTCAAATCAGGTGGAAATAAAACATCAGTGAACTACCAACTACGTCTGATCCTTCTGGCCCTACGTGGATCGATAAGAGAAAGATTACTGAAAGGTAAAATTGCCACAGCATTTTTATTTCAGTGTTCAGAAATGAACAAACTCAACAGCGACAAACAGAACAGCAGCAGCAATAACACCAACAGCACAACAAGGTACTTAGAAGCAGGTAAATATTCTGACTAATAGAATGAATTCGGGGACGCATAGTGTTTTCCTGTTTGGAGTTTTATTATTATTATTATTATTATTATTATTAGTGCTGCTGCAGTAAATTATAAGCGAGTTTGTGATGGGACTCTTGATTTATTTTTAAGGAAGATATTAGCTTTATTATTTATTAATCCTAACAGATTTCTTCCATAAACACTCCATAAATATTAACACATCTGATGGATGACTGAGACCCCATGAAAGGAGGAAGCACGCTGCCTGACGGACCGAGCTGCTTTGACAAGCCCCTTTTTATGTTGTTTGTTTTCTTATTATTTCTGATAGCAAAAGTGCAATCAATTAGCCATTCATGTCAGTGAAAGGAAAACATTCAGTATTAATGGAGCGAGTGAGCTCTGTATTCTTTTACTAGGAGGAAATACATCATTACTTTGATAACTTTACGATTCTAGTTTTGAAGTTTTCCTAAATTCTAACTTCCTGAAACATTTTCTTTACTTCACTGATGGAAAATGATTTCTAATAGAATCAAAAATTGTGCTATAAAATTCAAGAGACCAGTGGCACAGACTCAGTCCTATTGGAAAACATAGTCTCTGTTTCTGTCCCTCTGTGTCTCTGTGTCTCTCTGTGTCTCTGTCTCTCTGTGTCTCTATGTCCCTCTGTCTCTCTGTGTCTCTGTGTCTCTGTCTCTGTCCCTCTGTGTCTCTGTGTCTCTCTGTGTCTCTGTGTCTCTGTGTGTCTCTGTCTCTCTGTCTCTCTCTATGTCTCTGTGTCTCTGTCTCTCTGTGTGTCTCTGTGTCTCTGTCCCTCTCTATGCCTCTGTCTCTCTGTGGGTCTCTGTCTCTCTCTGTGTCTCTGTCTCTCTCTCTGTCTCTGTGGTGTACATGTGTATGTCTGTGTGTGTGTGTGTGTGTGTGTGTGTGTGTGTGTGTGTGTCTGAACTTTTTCAATAAGAATTCTGAAGCAGTGTTAAGCATACATTAGTCATCCTACATTTTGGAAGTCCAAGCCAAAAGGTTTCTGAGAATGAGTCCAGTCTAGCTAGCTGTACAGTGAGTTCAAGGCTGGCCTGGGCTATGTGTTAGGACCTTGTATCCCCCACCCCCAAAACAATCACAAAATTCCTAAAACAAAATATAAACATTTATAAAATGAGTATCATTTTACCATGGTGGTTTCCCCAACACACTGAGTGCCATGTTTCTCTTCCCTCAGAAGGAGCCAGGTTCTCAGCAGCGTGTCTGGGAGAGCTCTCAGACTTCTGAACACACCTCCAGTATTTATTTCTGGCTCAGAAAAGCATTAGATCTGAGGTTGTAGCCAAGAATGTGCCTTTTCATTTCATGGAGGTTGTCATCTTTTAAAAGAATGCCATAGCATCCAAGTATGAATGTTCATTGTGGTGGTAAGAGCTGCCATATCTCTCCCTTCAAGGAGACTGGAACAGAGGCAGGAACTTACATGACAGCAAACACTAGTTTATAACTCATTTATTAAATAAATGTATTTGTGTATTTAGTCCAAACATTGTAAATATAAAAGCCTACTAATAAATTATAATCATGGCTGTTGGGGTAATCTTTGTGTGGACTGTGTGAAGGTTGTCTTGGTACTATTCTAATGTTGATTTCTGTCCAGGCAGAGAGCCGAGTACTGTCTGGACTTTGATATTGCTATTCTTAGGGGTCATCACCTGCCTCAGTATTTTGTAAAAATACACTTTCCTCACCTCTAATTGGTTTAGTAAAGATCTATGGGTCAATAGCTAAGCAGGAGAGGAAAGGCAAGACTTCCGGCAGAGATAAGTCTCTTCTCTTGGAGAAGAGTCAGATGTGAGGGGATTCACCCACGTGACACTGGAGGGAACAGGCCTGAATGAGAGAGGGGTAATGGGTCACATGACAGACATGGACTAGAATAAATGGGTTTATTCATGTGTATGAGCTAGCTAGGAGGTAGCCTTGCTATAATGTCTAAGCTTTTATTAATAATGAAGTCTCAGTGTCTTTATTCCATGGCTGGAGGGTCCAAGAAAATCTGGCGATACATGGCCCTTTGCAGCTTCTTCAGAAGAAATGGTCAATGGCAAAGGAGTTCCATCCATATTTTTTTTTCTAGGAACAGGAGGATGTGGGTTTTGAGCCCAGTGGAGAGTATTTCAGTAGTAGAATTAGTGGGACTAAATTGAACTTTGAGAAAACCCTGCCCCACACACCTTTCTCCTTCAGCATGGGTTCAGAGCCCCTGAAAATCAGTACCTTCCAACTGAACCACATTGATATTGTTTTGCCTTTATTCTGCTTTCAAACGTTTATTTCTAGGTATGACCAGTGACAAAGTAAAATCATGGCAATCCATCTATATTATAGGGACACTCTAGGTTGCTTCTGGAAACAAACTGGTAGCCATGTTCAGGAGGGATGGGAAACTAAGCAGAGGAGAGCCCAAGAGCTGACAGGGCACACTCTGCTACTCTACGGTATTGGAAAACTTCATGCACACATTAACATCTATGTGCACTGGAAGCGCATGCTTTCTGGAGACTCTAAACTAACAGAACCAGCAGCGGGCCTTACAGTGCTTGACATCATCAATGTCCTGGAAATTGGTTATATCTGAATATTTGCTTGTTTCTTTAGGTTTTTGTTGCCAAGTCACAGTTTCTCTGTGTAGCCCTGGCTATCTTGGAACTCACTATGTAGACCAGCCTGGTCTCAAACTCACAGAGATCCGCCTGCCTCTGTCTCTGCCACCTGAATGCTGAAATTAAAGGACTGTGTTACTACCGCCCAGCTTGTCTCTGAATATCCAAACCAGAGACAATCAAACAGCGTGAGTGCTATGAACGCCTGTGATCTTTATTTTAGAAAGATAAGCAGAAATGACGAATATTTTGAGTCCAGCCAAGATAGTTCTGAATTTGACGTCTTGCCTCTTATGTAGTGCTTGATGTCTACCACAGGGACTTCTGACCTGCAGTTCTCCTTGTCTGGAAGCCATGCTAAGGTTCTGAAAGCGCATTCTCCTAATTTTGAAAGCATGTGCGCATGCGCGTCATGAACTCAGCAGCGAATGAGGGAATGGCTTTACTCTTCACCGTCATACGGTCATGTGTGACACGCTAGAATCTGATCTTCTTTTGTTATATATGGCTTCACCCCATCCCTCTTCTCTGTCTGCCCCCATGAAATTAAGAGATGGGGACTGCCTTTTGTTACTGACCCCACACCCGCTGTTCAGTGCTCCTCGTAGGTCTGAGCTACTGTGCGGATCGTGTTCCTTCAGTGTGAAGAATTCCCCGTATTGTTTCTTTCCCACAGTGCACATTTGTTCCAGCACATTCTCACTCATTTACATGACAGCGTATTTATTTTGTGCCAGTTTTGGAAGGATACCCTTTGCTGGACAGAAAGCTATGGATTGACCGTGGTTTTATTTCAGCACTCTGAAGGTACTGTCCCGTTGTGTTTTGGTCACCACTTTTTGTATAAATTTGGTTAATAAATATCATTATGAAATGGGTCATTTTACTCTAGATGTGTCAAGATTGTTTGCGTTTTAAATGTTCAGGAGTCTGAATATGAATTGTCTCGTGGCTTCTTTGTGTCCTGAATAGGTTAGCTGAATTTCTTATACCTTTCTTTCATAAAAGATACCATCATCATCATCATCGTCATCATTAGTAGTAGTAGTAGTATAAGTATTTGTTTGTTACATCTCTACCCCATTCTTAATCTCTGCTTTTTTCCTCTCTGGTACCCAGACACTGTATTCTGTTTATGAAGTCACCCAGGCACAGTTTTGTTGTTGTTTTTAATTCTTTGATAATTTCATACATCTTTAAAATACATTTTGTCATTCCCACCCCTCATCACCCTCACCCATTTTCTCCTCTCTCAGTGAAAGCTTTCCTATTGACTGAAGCACAGGAAACTTATGAGATGCTACCACACTGAAGAAAAGAGCACTCCCCACAAGCCCCCAGCGACCATGAAGGCCCATAGTGCCTTAGGAAAGGTTGAGGCCTCATGAGCTCCTCCCTTCCCCACACATGATGGAATATTGACAGATTCAGCCTTGTATGGGATTGGTGCTGGGATCCACACTGCAGACAGAGATGAGTAGAGTGGCCACACCATCCAGGAGGCAGCATTTCACAGCGTTCTTCCCTGTGTTCCGCCCTTACGCTCTTTCAGCTTCCTCTTCTGAAACCTTCTCTGATCCTTGAAGGGGGTGTTTAGAGCAGAACTCTCCACAGTCCTTATCCTTATCACACTGGTCAGTGCTGCCTACCGGCAAAGGAAGCTTCCTTGACCAAGGCTGAGAGCCTCACGAACCTATGGGTAGAAACATAAGCATTTAAAGACAGCTTGACAATGTGGCTGGCCACTTAGCGAAGCAATGGTAGTATGTTTCCTCTTTAGGGCCCTTGGTCTGCCCAGCCACTGGCTCTTGGCCAGGTTTATAGTTCTAGGAATAATCATCTCCTATGCGGTAGGATGTTAAACTTTTTTTAAAAAATCTCATCTCTTCGAATCATTGCATTTGATCCAGCTCAAAAGTCAGTTGCTGAACTTCTGCTCTATTCATCCCGACTCATGGATTTCACATTTAAAACTTTACTTCAAGTGTTGTTTCCCTAATTGGTTCTTAATTGTGTCAATAAAAAAGAGCGGAAGTCAACTGCTGGGCAAAAGGAAAAAAGGTGGGACTTCTGGGCCCATTGAGTTATCTGTGATAGCAGCTCCAGGGAAAAAACAGCCTATTGGCTGTTGGCAGAGCTGAGTGAGACCACCGGAGTCTGATAAGGAAGGAGGAAGAGTGATTTTTTTTAAGAATTACATGCAATACATTTTTTCTTTTCTTTTATTGGATAATTTCTCTATTTACATTTCAAATAGTATCCCCTTTCCCAGTTTCCTCTCAGAAAACCCACCATCTCATTCCCCCATCCCCCACCTCCATGAGGGTGCTTCCCCCACCCACCGACTCCCTCCCACCTCCCAGCCCTGGCATTCTCCTACACTAATAGCTCCCAGGTAAAATGGCTTCAAATGTCCACCCACAGCAGTATAGGTGAGAATGGTACAGTCCCACCAAAGGATGCTACACACCGAAAATGAGCTTCTGTAACCCACCCATAGCAACCTGAATGGCTGTCAGAAACCCAGTGATTAAAAGAAGGCACCCCAAAAGTTCACATACTTTATCTGTTCTTGTAGACTATAAAGTGACTGAACTAATCCAAACTGTTGGAAGTGAGGGTAGCGTTTCTCCTTGGGAAGGTGACTAGACACTCTAGTACATAGGTGCTTCTGCGGTGCTGGCTGTGGTGGTCTTTTTATTTTGGTACAATGCTACTAGCATGGCTTATTGAGTGGTTAACATGCCTATGTCTGTGCCATATTTCCATCTGTCCATCTACCTTGCTTATTTTTTTTTTAAATTGCCTTTGGAGAGAGCTGACACAGACCAGTCCCTTTGTCACAACTGATTGAATTGAGCAGAATGAGAATTTTTATGGTTCTGATTGCTCTTGTGTCTTGAGAGAATGATCCAGTTTATATTTTCCACAGCCCATGTAAGTGCCATGTTGAGGAGCAGAGGGGCCTGCAGTGGCTTGGCATCTGTCCCGGTGCCTCTCTTCAAGTGGGACGCATGATCTGTGTTGCCAGCAAACACACCTCAGAGACTCGATTGTTCTTTGGCTAAGACCTGTGAGCATCTGAAGCCCTCCAGCCCACACAGGGCTCGCCAGATGCTCAGACAGGGATGTGCGAAGAGGAACTTGCTGGCATCTGCTTCTCCTCGTGTGCTTGACTTTGCAAGGTCCACGGAGCCCCTGAAGAGTCTTCTAGAGTGGTTCTCTCTGGCCCCTAGACGTTTGTTTGGTACTTCTAGTTTCCTTATGTCTGCCACCAACTAGCTTGCCTTTAGAGCTGGGGTGGGCTTTTATGGATCCACTGCCTTTCAAAGATCGATGCTTCAATGCTATTTTAAGTAACTCCAATAAATTAATTGATTCACCAAGTTAGATTTAGGTGGTATTGTTACTTGAGTCAATCGGGAGTAGAGGTGTGTGTGTGTGTGTGTGTGTGTGTGTGTGTGTTTCCCTACAAAGGCTTTCCTTAAAGCCTCCCCAGCATCCAACTGTGGCCTTCTTCCCACGTGCTGTTTGATTTTGCAAGTTTCCTCGGTGGCACCACCTAAGGACATACGCAAATTGATGTTGGCTCATGTTGTTCTGAAATGTGAGCATTTGTTGGATTGGACTAGAACCTTCGATATAATTTTGGCTGCTCTCTCAATAAGTTTTTATGAGTAATAGAGGTTTAAGACTTGACTAATCTTGGCGATAACTTGTGTATCTTTAAAAGATGGCCAGGCACACATTTGGTGCTCAATAATGACTTGTTGAATGTAAGCAAGCCTGGGGAAAAAAGAGCGGTGTCTGGCGCGAAGCAGCTTTTCTGAGTACCTGTTCCTTTATGCACACTGCTCTGTCATTAAACATATTTGGGAAGGGCTTCATTCTGTGTTCCGTGGTGGGTCTGAACACACTAAAGACTGCAAGACAACCTGGAGTAGAGAACCTTCACACTTGACGTTTTTCAAGCCCCAAACACAATACTGACTAAAATCCTGAAAGGTTAAAACTCCATAAATGAAACTTGGGGACCCCTACCCTGAGTTTATTTAGGATAGCTGGTGACTTGCTTGAAGATATCATTATAATGCCACAGTACACAGATTTTGTGTATACAGCACAGGTCATGAACAATATACTTGGGTTTCAATTAAACTGTAATCCATCTGAGGAAATGAATACATTTTCAATTTCTCCCTTCGACTCCTCGTGACACACAGGGCTTCCTGTAGAAGCCCCTTTTGCTCTTATCTTAAAATGTGGTGGCTTTTCCTGTGCACAGGAGCAAGGCTAGCTAGTCTTAGGAAAAATATGGGTAGAGGAATATTTTCCTTTTTCTTCTTTGTATTTCTCTTTGCACTGCCTCTTTTCCACTCTATTGAACAAATACTGCAATGGAACCACTTTGGTCTTTGATCTTTGTGTTTGAGTCCAAAACTGTGTGTGCAAATTCTAGCTCTTGAACTATGAAACAAAGTTGTTGATTTTTTTTTGGTGATGGGGTCTCTTAAAAAAGACCCCAGAGAGATTCCTTTCTTCTTTTGGTATACAAAGTTACAGTGAGGCCCTTGGTAGAGAAGCAAGACTCCACCAAACTGAATTTGCAACCCTCCTTGACTTTGGAGCCCCTAGAACCTCAAAAATAAACTTACATAGTTTTTGGACCACCAACTTGGGGTATTTTGAAATTCAAATGGAGAAAGGCAGAACATTTTTGTACCAGCCATTTACAGTATACTATAAATGATTCCTTTCTCATGGAGAGATTGAATTCATAAGTTTTATCTTTAAAAGAGAAGACAGGAATTTGTGAGTTGGGGGGGGCACATTTAACGAAATCACTCCACTGGCAAAACTGTCTATTCCGTTCATGATGTAGAAGATACCTTTTCTTCCCTTCATCCTTTCAAAAATGAGCACACCCTCATCTTTCCCAGACCCTCAGCCCATGTGTTTTCTTAGAGTACTATGTCCCCTCACAGATGCCACTTGTCATTCAAGCCATGCCACAGATAGAGTTCTTTTGGTCACTGTAGTTGGCCTGGTGATGGTGCTGATGTAGTCAAAGCCAGGGAGACAAGATGGGGATTTTAATGAGAACACTAGGTCCCTAATATTAAAGCAGAGGGGACTTGGGGTCACTATCTGTTCCAATGAAGAGCTAAAGGGTGACGCAGAGGAGGGGAGAGAAACAGTTCCTTGTAAAATATTTCCCTCTTCCCCAATGCTCAGAAGTTCAGTCAGAAAGCTTAAACAGCACGAAAGCATGACTATTCATGAGCTCTAGACTGAACTCACTGTTAGCAGCAACAGACCAAATGGACAAGGGACAAGAGTAACATCGGAGTGAAGTTTAGTTGCTACTGGGGACCCTGGAAAACATTTCAACAGTGTTGATTGGAAGTGATGCATTTTAGTAAATTCTTTTTCTTATAAAACAATCGTCATTTTCAAAACCTAGTGGCTTAAAATTGGAAATAGCACATTTTCCATTTTAAAAAAGGAAGAAGGCACACAGGTTAGCTGCCTGGCCTTGGGTGTCTCAGCTGAGTGTGTCCAATTATTTCCCTTTTGCTTAAGCAGGTATGAGATGGATTTTCTGGTGGTTGTAATAAAAAGTCTAAGAGAAACTTTAGGCAAAGAGGTGCCTTCTGCCCTTGTGGGATTTGTGCTGCTCTGACTACTTGGCCTGGAAATGCACTTCACCATTGTCCTAAGGGAACCTTGAAAGCTGACTGACTTGGCGCTGCCCACCTGTGATCTCTGTGGGATAAAAGTTGAGGGAGGAGGACCAGTGCGTGTGAGGTTAGCTCAAATTACATGGTGACAGCCTATCTCAAATAAAGCAAAACAAAACCCTTTAAAATAAAACAAAAACAAAACAAAACAAAAAAACACTACAAACACAACACCCAAACCACAACCCAAGCAGATGAGAAAATAACAAAACAGAATAGCAGAGAGTGGGGGGTGGGAGATGGGAGGATGGGGGTAGGGGATGGGGGTGGGTGGTAGGAGAACAAGCCATAAAGGTCTATGTAACCTCAGAAAGGGAAGTCTCACCTTTGTATGACTGTAGGAATTCACAGATGGCATTGCTGTGGCACTCCTGTATTGACAATATTGCTTCCTCAAAACAACCTGAAAAACCTCAAGCAACATGCTTTTTACGCTCATGCTGGCATCCTGTCAGGGAAGGCCAAGAGGGCAGAAAGATGCTGGCGCATGCATAGGAAGCCAGTAGCTTTTAACTGGGTGGTTTCGGCCATAGGAAAGGCTTATTTCTTCCAGGATTCATTGCTGGCACAGATTGGATCTTCTTATGGGGATGTGTCCAACTTCCCCTGTTAAACCTCTTGGGATGAATTGTTACCAATAGCCTAGTGACCATGCAGGACTCTCCCAAAAAGATTGCCTTTGTCACTGTGCATTTTTTCTACCCTTCAGCCCCTCCCCCCAAATCACATTGATTCTTATGAGGTAGGAAAACGTTCAGTTTCCTCACCCCGCAGGCATATTGTGCTCCCGTGTACCCACCCATTAACGAAGAAAGTCCTGGAAAGCATGTGGACACAGTAACCGCTCTGGCTGACAGTTCTCTCTTCCTTGTCTGGGTAAGGAGTGACAGAGAGGAAGCAACTTTTTCAGCATCCCGTTTGAAGATTTCACAGCATGAGTTCTTCAAAACAGTGCTACAAAGGAGGAAGGTAGAAGGGACGTGTAGTAATAACTGTCAAGGAACTGGTAGAAGCCAATGATATTATTCCTAAATCCTTCTTCAAATCTAAGGAGTAATCCAGTGAGCTGGAGTAATCCCGAGTGCTGTGGCTTAGTTTGTTCTGTTATTGTTTCACTGTGTATTTTTATTGGTGTCCTGTTGGCAGAAGGCACTTAACTGCTGACGGATCTGTTTTGGGTGACGCTATTGATTTCTTGCTGGGGGTTCTGGTCAAGTGGGCGTGAATAGAGCAAGGGAAGCAGGTCGCTAGTACAGGCTAGGGGCAGAAGACAGAGCTCCAAGTGACCCCTCACCTTGGGCCTTTCCACATACACATGTCATTCCATATGGCTGCGTCAGCAACTCCCTGCTGCTTCAAGATCTAGAGCTAAGATTTTAGCATGCCTATATGGCCTTGTGGCATCTGACCCCATCTCTGTGGGTGAGTGGCTCTGTTCTGCGATGGCTACCTTCATCCATGCTCTAGCCCCTTAGATATAATTCTGAGTTTCTCAAAGCACCCGTGATTTCTGCTCAGATTTACACAAGTGCTATTTCCGCTGCTTGGAACATTCCCCGTGATACCATTGGACTAGTTAATTTTTCCATCACATGACCTCATGATAATTTACACTTGATCTTTATAACCTATTGGTCTCAATTCTCTCACAGCAGAGCTAAGACCAGGACACAATATGGTCACAGAGTGCTACAGGTAGGCCGAGGAAGAAGGAAAGCAAGAGTATGTATGTTAATGAGTGAATCTTGACCACTGGGACCAATCATGGGGGACCCTGTGAGATACTCTAGAACAGTGGACAGGGACCACCCACCTTGCTTGTACATAAATTACACTGGAATACATCCAAGCTAATTTGTTTATGTGCTGTCTAGAGGGGAACAGTTGTGACTGACTTCAAGTATTTATTATCTGCCTCTTTTCAAAAGGTTGCTGAACCCTGCTCTAACATGTATCTCAGAGTTTAATGCCAAGAAGTAAAAGCATGAGGTGACTCTTCTCTCACAGGCTTCGTTTCTTGATGCCTTAGAATGAGTTATTGGTTACATACATGAGAACTGGGGTACAGAGGGTTCTATATCTTTGGTGAGTAATGGAAACACCCCTGCACAGATCTTTTGATACACAGCTAAGGATTTCTGAGTAGGGGTGATGATCCAGGAAAGAACAAGATATTAAAGGCTCAAGGAATCCCATAGAAAAGAAGTCAAGCTCAATGCATGAATGACCTTGAACAGAAATAAAACCTCTAATCTCCTCCATGGGTAGAATTGCCAGGAAAGACAGGACTTCAGTGGGAGGTGCTAGAAGGTACTGCGTAGGAGGTGGAGTGGACAGGGTGCTAAGCTGGAAAAGCCTCTGTGGAGTTGGGTGGGGAGACAGAGCCCAGCAGGATGGGCCTTGGTTGGGCCACAGTCTTGCATCTTCCTCTGAAGAGAAAGCGTTGTTCTAGGACAGCACATTCCTCCACTCTCTTTTTCAGAAGATCTGGATTCTCCCACAAAGTGTCACTCAGTCCACGGTGGTCCTGTAAATGGCAGAATGGGTCAAGCAGGAAGAAATCAAGGCACAAGACAAGTGATGCCTTATAGTTTTTGAGCTCTTATCCCACCACCTCTTCCTCAACAGTTAACATTGACAACAGCAGTAAGAACAATGACACTTGGTGCGATAAAAACAATCGTTGCCACACACTTACAATACACCTCCAGTGTGCAAACACTACAAATAAAACTTTACTTGCCATCACCTCGCAACACAAAAGTTCTCACTGCATTTTTTTTTACTGAGGTTAAAAGGTCACTGAGAGATTAGGGATTTTGTCTTACGAAACAAAGCTTTTAAGTCAGAGAGTAGGGCGGTTGGGGACAGACTGCCTCTATGATCTACGATCATGCACCAACTAGTGTATTGTCTAGGTGTGTGTTGGGTGGGAGTAGCAATCAGACCTAATGCACTGGTGTGAGTTTCCTTTAAATCTCTGGATGTCTTAAATTTATGACCAAAGGGCATTGAAACTCTTGGTTTTTCTCAAGGAGGATTTTACTGGCAAAAGTTTAGTTGAGCTTTGACCAAGATTTAGGACCAATGTAACAGGTAGGATTATCCAAAGTCATTGATGTCACCAAAGGAAAAGCCTGAGTTAGCTCAGTACTGTCACACACACACACACACACACACACACACACACACACTCACACACACACACCCCAAAGCCCAGGTCTCCAGTGCTCCCAGGAAGATTTGTTTAATCATTCCAGGAGTGGCCAGTGATTCAAGTTCATTGGGGAGAGGGGCACAGTGCATTAATTAGGAAGTAGAGGTGTGACTCAAGGAAGAGAAGGTGGACAAAAAGAGAACATCACTAGCCCGGCGTGGATAGTGGGTGGCTGGAGCTTAGCACCAGAAAGCAATGTGGCAAGCACAGGCTTCCTTAGGGTGGTCCCTTCTCATCCCACTGCCGGGCGAGCTGGAATCTGTAAAAGCTCTCATGAGTCATCCAATAAAGCGTCCTTGTGCGCTTATGCATTCTTCCAAACTTGCTGCCTGCTCTGCAGGGACAGATAGCTTTCTGGAGCTCAGGAGAGGGTCTTCTTGGAAGCTACCACTATCCCCTGTAGCCATGGCTGATGACAGATAGTCTTGGGGTAGTTTGCACGACAAGCCTACATTTTTATCCAGGTTCCATTCCTGAAACATTTTGATTTGGCGTAAGTTACTTAGTTTCCTAAAATGATTTCTACTTCCTACAAATTAGAAATATTGAATTGCAAGACTGTTGTGCACTGTGAGTACATTGCAATCACTTGAGGGCAGTGTGCTAGGTATGACAGCCAAAACTCAGCTTTTTACTGAGTTACGGTTTTTACTGAGTTATGGTTATTTTCATTATTATTTAACGTAATGAGTCCAAGTGGAGAGAGAAAGACTTTGGGAAGCAAGGCTGGTCTCAGTGGTGCTTAAAGCAACTCAACACAGGCCAAGCAATTCAGAACTGTCAGGAGAACTAGCACAGTGAGAGGTTTCCATAAGCTTCTTCTACATTTCCTCCCTGGAAAGGTCAGACATATGCTGTGAGAGGGACATTGCCTTCAATCACTTTCAGAGTAGCAATTTGCCAGAACATTTTTATTAGCTTGAAACGTGTCCAATCTGCTGAGAAATAATAGGCTACAGTAATATGCATGATAAGAAAGTCCCCAATGAGCCTGGCCGGCAAATGACACGGATGTCCTCATTGCACATAATTAAATGCATATATATATGTATGTACATGTGCATGCATTCATGCATGCATACATGTATATGTGCTGAATGCAGTCCTGCAAACAGAGCTCGTGCTCTCAATAGGAATGTTTGTTCATGTGGACAATTGCCAGAGAGACATACAACTGCTGGGTTTTAATAAGTAGATGATGATGGGCCTGGGGATGTTTCTCAGAGATTGGAAGGTTTGCCTAGCATGTTCCAGGCCTGAGTTTGGTCCTAAGGATGACAGGTAAGAGGAGGTAATGGTGACAGTTTTCTCCTAAAACATGGCCGGACATTTAGCTTGGAAGCTGGCAGGTATGCAACAGCAGGTGGCAGGCTGAGGAGGGAGGATCAGGAGCTAAAGGTGCAGATTAGAAGAGCCGCCTGCAGGACACTTCACAGGTGAATCAGAGGTGACAGGGTGGCTGTCCTAGACTGGCTGTCTTGGGAATGTTCTTGGGGAACACTCCTATAGGACACAGGGAAAAGCTAACACCTGTAGGGTCTTGACTGAGGCCTTAATAGCCTTTATGGAACAGTGGCATCCCTTCAAAGCCCATATGAAGTCCATTCACACTCTTGCTCCCTCCTGCACTCGCTTTTCCCCTCTTCTCCTTTGTCCCTTCTCTCCCCATTCCCCTCCCCACTTCTTTCCATGTGCTCACGACTGGCCTCTATTCTCTCTCTCTCTCTCTCTCTCTCTCTCTCTCTCTCTCTCTCTGTGTCCTACTACCCTCTTAACTCCCCTCCCCATGCCCTGAATAAACTGTATTCTACACTAAAACTAACAAAAGAAAGAAGGAAAGAAAGAAAGAAAGAAAGAAAGAAAGGAAGGAAGGAAGGAAGGAAGGAAGAAAGAAAAGTCCTTTCACCAGTGTAGGAGGCTAGAAGATTTTATTTACAAGCTTTGGGCTTGATTGTAAAATTATACATCTATAGATATACGGTAAGTGGGATTCTGTGTGTTCCCACCCTACCCAGCCCTAACACTGGATACAGTATCAAAGGGTGTGTGTGTGTGTGTGTGAAGTCCTAACTCTGCTGGTGTCTGCACCTGTCTGAAGTGGGCTCTGCTAATAGTACCTTCTCTTTCCTACTCTGTTGAGTGGACTGAACTCAAACCCTGCACATCCTAGGACTTCTGCACAAGACCAAGTAAGAACCTGGCACGCCCGGTGGTGGTGCTTGAAATCCTAAACAAATTTACTTGATTATTTTTTTTTAAAAAAACTCTCTTTAGCTATATTTTTTTCTATTTTTCTTATAACTTTAGCAGATGTAAGCTTATATGCTCTGATGGAAACTAAAGTTCCCACAGGTGAGTCTTATACTTCTTCAGGGCTAGAATGGGAGCTGTCTGATACCCAGGAACTTGCCATATTCGCCTCTATTCCTCTTCATTAATTTCTCTCTTGTTATATAGAATACTCTTATGTTCATTTCCGCTTAACACAAAGCTACATCATGTTTTCTGGGGCTCACAAATCTTCACTCAGAATCCTCTTCCAAACTACCGGCTATTGGCTAAATTCATTTCTTTGCATTTGAAGGTCTGACGTCACATTATCCTGGTAGCTACTGGCCAGGAGCTACAGCTTCTAGGGCTGCCTGTGTTGCTCTGTAGCTCCCAGGGTAGTTTACAACGTTGATATTTACTCCTATCCGGGGCTAGTTGGTAGTTATGCATCTGTCTGACTTTCTTTCCAGCAACCAGAGAAATGTAGCCTGGTTTTAAAATGCTCCATTGGGTACCTCAGGCTTAAAGGATAATCTCCCTCTGGCCGAAAAGTATAATAGTCACAGGTGGAATAGCATAATGATCCTATCTACCCTTAAAGGGGAAAGCATTTTTTTTTAATAAGAGAAGGGTCTCCTGAGCTGTAGAATTCTCCTGCTTTGCCCTTCTCTTACCTGAGTTGTATCCCATGAAAAGTTGTGCCATCGTGGATGACTCTTTGGTTAATTTCCCCCACTTAATTGCATGTGGTTTAGGAAGGGTCATGGTGCCCACGTCCCTTTAGCTCGGGAGACCAAAGCAAGGTGTGTGTCTATGCAACCAGAAGTTGTTCTGCTCACTCTTGCTCATATGAATACACATACATGTGCCACTGGGAGAATGCCTGGTGACTTGACGCGGTGCGTCGGTTGAGCAATAAATAAAGTGGAAACACTGGACTAGAAAAGAAATTCCTTTAAGTTTCTTCTCCGAGTATCCCTCTATTGGAAATAGTATATTGGTCAAACCCAGAAAGCTTCTATCAGAGAACAGTGTATCTCACACGCCTTTTATACATTTGCACCTCCATTTTAAAACAAAACCCAAGGAGAGAGTCAGAGCTTAAAGGGGCAGCATGGTCAAAGTAACATTGGACAGCATTTTGGTTTGCTTTGTGCCAGTGAATGCCATACAGGACTATCCTCTGACCCCAAAGGTCTGCTTGTGAAGGATCATCATGGCTGGTCTGTTTGGGGACTGTCTGGTGTCCTCCTTCTCATATAAGGGATAAGGAAGGACATGGGACCCTACCCTGAGTATCCATCCACCTCTCCCAACCAGCTGCATGCATTTCTGTCTTAACTGCAAGTGGTCTTCAGCCTTCGGAGATAAATGTTGAAAAATATAGGTGGAAAAAGACTAGGCAAGGAGACTCCATCTAAGCAGCTATGGGAAATCTCTCATCCCTGCTGGGTAAAGGGTTTTACTCACACTCCTGTGAGTACCCGCTTATCCATATCTTATCAGGAAGACTAATAAATCCGTAGGTCCCTCAGAGTGAAATTGGGTGGAGTCATGCCTTGGCTTGATGTTGGGACCTTCGAAGGAGGGGTTGGTGGTATTTATGTCTCCCCTTGAGAAGCAATGTTAGCAACAGCCAGCTTTAGCTTCCTTGAAGTTATGGAAAATGATATCAGTTTCCCCATGGCACCAATAAAAGGTTTGATTGCCAAAAGGTCATAGAGGTGGTTTTGAATATGGAAGAGTCTCACTGCTGTCCTATGTGAATGATAGAATTTAGGCAACAGAGTCTGAACCCAAGGGCAGCAGGCTGCAGAACCTTGGGCTGTCCTGAACCAGCAGGGAGACTACAGGGTGGCTGGCATTGGAGAAGGGGGCGGGGAAAGAGTGAATGGCATGAGAATCGGGAGCTTGACTTCTTATACTGGCCTGACATTCACCAGCCATGTGACCTAAACCATTCACCTCCCTGCCAGGACCTGGTCCCTTTTCAGACTTAAGTGTTCAAAGCCAGGCACCCTGGTGCATGCTGTTAATTCTAACACTTGGTAGGTACAGGCAGACGAATCTCTGAGTTCAAGGCCAGCTTGGTCTACATAGAGTTTCAGGTCAGTGACACACTCTGTCTCAAAAAAATCAAACTAGGCGTGCTGGAGCCACTATTGCCGATCTCGGGCCACGCTACTGCTGCTGCTTGCCCGTTGTCTCCCCATCGTGCACTAAGCGGTCCCAAAAGATTCAAAGTCCAAGATGACAGCCCTCAAGGACCAGCTGATTGTGAATCTTCTTAAGGAAGAACAGGTCCTCCAGAACAAGATTACAGTTGTTGGGGTTGGTGCTGTTGGCATGGCTTGTGCCATCAATATCTTTTTTTTTTTCCTTTTTTTTCAGAGCTGGGGACTGAAGTGCCTTGCGCTTGCTAGGCAAGCGCTCTACCACTGAGCTAAATCCCCAACCCCAAATCATTCTTTTTTTTCTTTTTCTTTTCTGGAGCTGGGGATCGAACCCAGGGCCTTGCGTTTGCTAGGTAAGCGCTCTATGCCATCAATATCTTAATGAAGGACTTGGCTGATGAGCTTGCCCTTGTTGATGTCATGGAAGACAAGCTAAAGGGAGAGATGATGGATCTCCAGCCTGGCAGCCTTTTCCTTAAGACACCAAAAATTGTCTCCAGCAAAGACTATAGTGTGACTGCGAATTCCAAGCTGGTCATTATCACTGTGGGGGCCCGTCAGCAAGAGGGAGAGAGCTGGCTCAATTTGGTCCAGCGAAACGTGAACATCTTCAAGTTCATCATTCCGAACATTGTCAAATACAGTCCACAGTGCAAGCTGCTCATCGTCTCAAATCCAGTGGATATCTTGATCTATGTGGCTTGGAAGAACAGCAGCTTCCCCAAAAAACAGTTATTGGAAGTGGTTGCAATCTGGATTCAGCTCGGTTCTGTTACCAGAAAGGCTGGGAGTTCACCCACTGAGCTGTCACGGGTGGGTCCTTAGGAGAGCACGGCGACTCCAGTGTGCCCGTGTGGAGTGGTGTGAACGTTGCCCGCATCTCCCTGAAGTCTCTGAACCCACAGCTGGGCACGGATGCAGACAAGGAGCAGTGGAAGGATGTTCACAAGCACTTGGTTGACAGTGCATACGAAGTGATCAAGCTGAAAGGTTACACATCCTGGGCCATTGGCCTCTCCGTGGCAGACTTAGCCGAGAGCATAATGAAGAACCTTAAGCAGGTGCATCCCATTTCCACCATGATTAAAGGTCTCTATGGAATCAATGATGACGTCTTCCTCAGTGTCCTGTGTATCCTGGGACAAAATGGAATCTCAGATGTTGCAAAGGTGACACTGACTCCCGAGGAGGAGGCCCGCCTGAAGAAGAATGCAGATACCCTCTGGGGAATCCAGAAGGAGCTGCAGTTCTAAAGTCTCCCCAGTGTCCTAGCCCTTCACTGTCCAGGCTGCAGCAGGGTTTCTATGGAGACCACACACTTCTCATCTGAGCTGTAGTTAGTCCAGTTGTGTTGAGGTGGTCTGGGGAAAATCTCAGTTCCACAGCTCTACCCTGCTAAGTGGTACTTGTGTAGTGGTAACCTGGTTAGTGTGACAGTCCCACTGTCTCCAAGACACACTGCCAACTGCATGCAGGCTTTGACTACCCTGTGAGCCTGCTGCATTGCTGTGCTACGCACCCTCACCAAACATGCCTAGGCCATGAGTTCCCAGTTAGTCATAACCTGGCTCCAGTGTGTAAGTCCATCATGCATATCTTGTGCATAAATGTTCTACAGGATATTTTCTGTATTATATGTGTCTGTAGTGTACATTGCAATATTATGTGAAATGTAAGATCTGCATATGGATGACGGAACCAACCACTCAAGTGTCATGCCAAGAAAAACACCAAATAAACCTTGAACAGTGAAAAAAAATCAAACTAAAGCAAAACAAAATTAGATAGAACAAAATGTTCAGATTTGATCTCTAGTGTGTTCCTTCTATCCTGACCTTCTGTGATTATGTCAATGGGACCGAACACAACACAGAAGTCTCCATCTCTCTGAACCACATTTTAGCATGTTGCCATGAAAGAATACATCTTTCATAGCTAATGGTGGATAACAGGTTTTTTTTTCAGTGTCTGAGGTATGATAGACTGCAATTCCTATCAAGGATGTTTAGCAGTGTCCCTGGACTCTACCCACTAGATGCTTGTAGCAATCCTCCAATGTCTCCAGGCTTCTCCAAATATCCCCCCAGTGAGCAAACTTGTCCTGTCTATGAGTCAGTAATTCAGGGACCCTCTACATGGTATCTGTGTCACTGTTTCCATGAGCATGATGCTGCTTGAGTCCCAGCGAACAGCAATTCTGAATTGCACGATGCTTTCTGTAAAGTAGTGGGAACTACATTAGGCCACCAGATCGATTGATTTATTCAGTCATTGACTTACTGGTCATCTTCTGACCATAAACAGACTGAAAGCCAGGCTTTCAACTTGGCGACAGAGTTCTTGAAAGTTACTGTTCAGTGGTGATCAACACATCACTTCTTATAAAACATATTAACCTGTTAGTGACGTTCCAACTTTGTATTCAACCAATATTTACAGCACACTGAGGTTTTATCAAGCACTGTGCAGTAGAGCAGAGGTTCCAGGAAGAAGGCAGCTGTGCGACCTGCCCCTAAGAGGTCCCAGCATGCAGGGTATCCTGCTAGGTGCTGTCAGGCACTCAGTGACTGTGATGAATGACCATGAATATGATGAATTAGATGCTTCAAATAAGCTCCAATTTAACGAGGATGACGAGATGAGGGACACATCTAATCAAGTGTGATGGAAGACAAGAGAGAGACACCTTCTGGTCGGGGAAAACTCAAGTGCATTTGAAGTAGATAAAGAGAATGCTTAATGTTACTTTGTGCCCAGTTTAGAGATGGGAAGACTTCAGAAGGTTAGAGAAGTCACTTGAGGTTCTCTGGGTTGTGGGACGCAATGGATGGAGAGGTGGTGGGAGAGGGCTTAAGCCCAGGTACACCTTCTTGGACCCAGCCACACCATGGACTTGTGTACTTTTTCCAACCCAATTCTAAAAGGTGTTGGGAGGTTTCTCAAAACAGACAGAAGTTAGAGAAATACGTGAGGATGACCAAGAGAGCCATTTTCATGTATGCATCAGCAAAGAAGCTGCAGAAAGCCTACTTTGAGCTCTCTATGGTTTTAGGATTTTAGACTCTGAAGTATCCAGGCAAAGTGGAAAAGAAGCACCACAGTGGGGAATGAGTGAGTGAGGGAGACAGTCAGAAAAAGAGAATGAATATGAATATGGGACCATATGAATATGGGAATATATGAATAGTCGAACCCTGTTTGAAAGAAAAATTCAGTGGTCAAATTCAAGAATTCAAGTGAGCTGAACAGAGGATGATGTTCTCTGATCTTAACCATTAGAACTCATGAATCCTTGGAAGACCTAATATCAGAAAATGGCTCCCTCTTCACAAAAAAAAAACAAAACAAAACAAAAAACAAACAACAAAAAAACAAACAAATAAAGAAAACAATAACAACAACAACAAAAAAAAAACAAGACCAAAAACAAAAGTTAATTGAACTCCTTTTAACCTTTAGTCAAGGTTTTCTCCTACAATTTGCTTTTGAAAGATAACTGAGCCTTAAGGACTTCACCTACTTCCAGAGGCAGAAGTCTCTGCAGACCATGACAGGTCTCACTGCCAAATGAGGTACATCACAGAGCTCTTTACATGCTGGGTCAGAAAGAGACGAGCGTTCTCAGTACATACTGTCCATAACCCGAGCTTGTGTTCCCACAGCCCACTTTCATCTCCCTTCACTGACCTCTGCCCTCTATGATTTGTGATTTGCTCATAAATAATACAAAATTTGAGAGCAATTTCATCTTGTTCCATCTAAAGAATTTTTGTGGGAGTGGGGATTTTTTTTCTTTTGCTAATGGTCTTTAGCTATCTTGAAAGACTAGTTGTGTCTAGCCACAAATGCCTTGATGCTAAAAAAAAAAAATTACCCAAGAACCCTATTAGTGTGTGGGTCTTGAAAGTGCACTAGGGTGGAACTTTAGAATAGATGCTATGGTTGGGGCATTATTACCTATAAATCCTTGAGAATTAAACCTTTGGGAAACAAGGGTTTTATCTTTATGGGTTCCAAGTCACCGTAACAATGAGATTTCTATTGGAAAAAAAAAATAGAGCGATTAGTCAAAGCATGAATGTCCATGTCAATGATAGACTAGAGACTTACTAAGGTTAGGGAGGGGGGGATAGATCTCTCAATCCACCACGTGTAGTGAGATACAGACGTGGGTGCTGGTGTGGTGCTATGATGTAGCAGTTTATGCAATATATAGGGATTCGGCAAGCTGGCTATAGGACCTTTGGTAGCTTAAAAATGGTCCTTGTAGGGATAAAGTTGGACAGAAAAGGGCAGATAGTGCAGAGTAGGGGTTTGTGTGTAAAGTTTGTGTATAATGAATGGTGTGTTGGGTTTGAGAGCTGGCTACCCAACACATGACAGCACCTGACATGGTCCTGAGACAATGTTCCTTACCAGGACTTCGGAAGCTTCTAATTTTGGGAAACAACAACAAGCAAATATTTTAGGACCAGTTGGGGTGGATTTTTTTCTTTTATTAGATATTTTTAAAATTTACATTTCAAATGTTATTCCCTTTCCCGGTTTCCAGAACAAAAGCTTCCTATTCTATCCCCCTACCCTTCTTCTATATGGGTTTTCCTCTCCCAATCCACCCCATCTTCCCGCCCCTCCCCCAGATATTCCCCTACACGGGGGGGGGGGTGGGGGAAACCTCAGCAGGGCCAAAGGCTTCTCCTTCCATTGGTGCCCAACAAGGCCATCCTCTGCTACATATGCAGCTGGAGCCATGGGTCAGTCCACGTACAGTCTTCGGGTAGGGGTTTAGTGCCTGGGAGCTCTGGTTGGTTGGCATTGTTGTTCTTTCGGGGTTGCAAGCCCCTTCAGCTCTTTCATTTCTTTCTCTAATTCCTCCAACAGAGATCCCGTTCTTAATTCAGTGGTTTGCTGCTAGCATTCGCCTCTGTATTTGACATGCTCTGGCTGTGTCTCTAAGGAGACATCTATATCCAGTTCCTGTCAGCATGCACTTCTTAGCTTCATCAATCTTATCTAGTTTTGGTGGCTGTAAATATATATATATATATATATATATATATATATATATATATATATATATATATATATATATATATATATATATATATATATATGAGCCACATGTGGGCAGGCTCTGAATGGCCATTCCTTCAGTCTCTGCTCCAAACTTTGCATCCATATACTCTCCTATGAATATTTTTGTTCCCCCTTTTAAGAAGAAGTGAAGCATCTGCACTTTGATAGTCCTTCTTCTTGAGCTTCATGTGGTCTGTAATTGATTCTTGGGTAATTTAAGCTTTTGGGCTAATATCCACTTATCAATGAGTGCATACCATGTGTGTTTTTCTGTGATTGGGTTACCTCACTTAGGATGATATTTTCTAGTTTCATCCATTTGCCTATGAATTTCATGAAATCATTGTTTTTGATAGCTGAATAGTACTTCATTATGTAGATGTACCACATTTTCCGAATCCATTCCTCTGTTGAAGGGCATCTGGGTTCTTTCCAGCTTCTGGCTGTTATAAATAAGGCTGCTGTGAACATAGTGGAGCACGTGTCTTTGTTGTATCTTGAAGCATCCTTTGGGTATATGCCCAGGAGAGGTATAGCTGGGTCCTCAGGTTGTTCAATGTCCAATTTTCTGAGGAACCTCCAGACTGATTTCCAGACCGGTTGTACCAGTTTGCAATCCCACCAACAATGGAGGAGTGTTCCTCTTTCTCCACATCCTTGCCAAGATCTATTGTCACCTGAGTATTTTACCTTTCTGACTGGTGTGAGGTAGAATCTCAGAGTTGTTTTGATTTGCATTTCCCTGATGACTAGTGAGGTTGAGCATTTCTTTAGGTGCTTCTCAGCCATTTGACATTCCTCAGAGGAGAATTCTTTGTTTAACCCTGTGCCCCCTTTTTTAATAGGGTTATTTGTCTCTCTGGAGTTGTCTTCTTGAGTTCTTTGTATATTTTGAGCCCTCTCTCTGATGAAGAATTGATAAAGATCTTTTCCCAATCTGTTGGCCATTTCATTCTAATGACAATGTCCTTTGCCTTACAGAAACGTTTGCAGTTTTATGAGGTCCCATGTGTCAATTCTTGGCCTTAGAGCATGAGCCATTAACATTTTGTTCAGAAAAATTTCCCCAGTGCCCATGTGATCAAGACTCTTCCCCACTTTTTGTTCTATTAGTTTGAATGTATCTGCTTTGATGTGGAGGTCCTTGATCCACTTGGACTTAAACTTTGTACAGGGTGATACGATTGGTTCGATCTGCATTCTTCTACATGCTGATCTCCACTTGAACCAGCACCATTTGCTGAAAATGCTATCTTTTTTTCCATTGGATGGTTTTAGCTCTTTTGTCAAAGATCAAGTGACCAAAGGTGTGTGGGTTCATTTCTGGGTCTTCAATTCTATTCCACTGATCTACCTGCCTGTCTCTGTACCAACACCATACAATTTTTATGACTATTGCTCTGTAATACTGCTTGAGGCCAGGGATGGTGATTCTCCAAGAAGTTCTTTTATCGATGAGGATAGGTTTTGCTGTTCTGAGTTTTTTGTCATTCCCAATGAATATGCAAATTGCTCTTTCTAACTCTATGATGAATTGAGTTCGAATTTTGATGGGGATTGCATTGATTCTGTAGATTGCTTTGGCAAAATGGCCATTTTTATTATATTAATCCTGCCAATCCATGAGAATGGGAGATATTTCCATCTTCTGAGATCTTCTTCAATTTCTTTCTTCAGAGACTTTGAAGTTCTTGTCATACAGATCTTTCACTTGCTTGGTTAGATTCACACCAAGGTATTTTATGCAATTTGGGACTATTGTGGAGGGTGTCATTTCCCTAATTTCTTTCTCAATCTTTTTATCCTTTGAGTAGAGGAAGGCAACTGATTAGTTTGAGATAATTTTATACCCAGTCACTTTACTGAAGTTGTTTATCAGGCTTAGTAGTTCTCTGCTAGAGAGCTTTTGGGGTCACTTAAGTATACTATCATGTCATATCATTTGCAAATAGTGATATTTTGACTTCTTCCTTTCCAATTTGTATCCATTTGACATTCTTTTATTGTCTGATTACTCTGGCTAGCACTTCGAGTACTATATTGAATAAGTGAGGAGAGAGTGGGCAGCCTTGTCTAGTCCCTGATTTTAATGGGAAAGCTTCAAGTTTCTCTCCATTTTGTTTAATGTTAGCTACTGGTTTGCTGTATATTGTTTTATTACATTTAGGTATGGGCCTTGAATTCTTGATCTTTCCAGGACTTTCATCATGAAGGGGTATTGAATTTTGTCAAATGCTTTCTCAGCATCTAATGAAATGATCATGTGGTTTTTTTTCTTTGAGTTTGTTTATAAAGTGGATTACGTTGATGGATTTTTGTTTATTGAACCATCCCTGCATCCCTGGGATGAAGCCTACTTGATCATAATGGATGATCGTTTTGATGTCTTCTTGGATTCCGTTTGTGAGAATTTTATTGAGTATTTTTGCATCAATATTCATAAGGGTAATTGCTCTGAAGTTCTCTGTCCCTGTTCTGTCTTTGTGTGGTTTAGGTATAAGCATAATTGTGGCTTCATAGAAGGTATTGGGTAGCGCTCCTTCTGTTATTATTTTGTGGAATAGTTTGGCCAGCATTAATATGAGGTCTTCTATGAAGGTCTAATAGAATTCTGTACTAAACCTATCTGGCCCTGGGCTCTTTTTGGTTGGGAGATTTTTAATAACTGCTTCTATTTCTTTAGGAGTTATGGGGTTGTTTAGATGGTTTATCTGATTCTGATTTAACTCTGGTACCTTGTATTTGTCTAGAAAATTGTCCATTTCCTTCAGGTATTCCAGTTTGGTTGAATATAGGCTTTTGTAGTAGGATCCGATGATTTTTTGAATTTCCTCAGATTCTGTTATGTCTCCCTTTTCATTTATTATCTTGTTAATTTGGATACACTCTCTGTGACCTCCGGTTAGTCTGGCTAAGGGTTTATCTATCTTGTTGATTTTCTCAAAGAACTAGCTTCTGGTTTTGTTGATTCTTTGTATAGTCCTTTTTGATTCTACTTGGTTGATTTCGGCCCTGAGTTTGATTGTTTCCTGTCTTCTACTCCTCTTGGGTGTATTTGCTTCTTTTTGTTCTAGAGCTTTTAGGTGTGCTGTCAAGCTGCTAATGTATGCTCTCTCCAGTTTCTTTTTGGAGGCAGTAAGAGCTACAAGTTTTCCTCTTAGCACTGCTTTCACTGTGTCCCATAAGTTTGGGTATGTTGTTCCTTCATTTTCTTTTAATTCTAAATCATCTTTTTTTTTTAATTTCTTCCTCGACCAAGTTAACATTGAGCAGACCATTGTTCAACTTCCATGTATGTGTGGGCTTTCTGTCGTTTTTGTTGTTATTGAAAACCAGCCTTAGTCTGTGGTGATCTGTTAGGATGCATGGGATTATTTCTATCTTCTTGAATCTGTTGAGGCCTGTTTTTGTGATTGCTTATATGGTCAATTTTGGAGAAGGTACCATGAAGTGCTGTGAAGAAGGTATATTCTTTTGTTTTAGGGTGAAATAAATATCTGTTAATTCCATTTGGTTCATAACTTCGGTTAGTTTCTCTATGTCTCTGTTTAATTTCTGTTTCCATGACCTGTCCATTGATGAGAGTGGGGTGTTGAAATCTCCTACTATTATTGTGTGCAGTGCAATGTGTGATTTGAGCTTTAATAAGTTTTCTTTTATGAATGTAGATGCCCTTGCATTTGGAGCATAGATATTTAGGATTGAGAGTTCATCTTGGTGGATTTTTCCTTTGATGAATATGAAGTGTTCTTCCTTATCTTTTTTGATGACTTTTGGTTAAAATTCGATTTTATTCGATATTAGAATGGATACTCCATCTTGTTTCTTTGGACCATTTGCTTGGAAAGTTGTTTCCCAGCCTTTTACTCTGAGGTGTGTCTGTCTTTGTCTCTGAGGTGTGTTTCCTGTATGCAGCAAATGCTGGGTCCTTTTTATGTATCCTGTTTGTTAATCTCTGTCTTTTTATTGGGGAATTGAGTCCATTGATGTTAAGAGATATTAAAGAATAGTGATTGTTTCTTCCTGTTATTTTTGTTAGTAGAGATAGAATTATGTTTGTGTGTGTCTCTTCTTTTGGTTTCGTTGCAAGGAGATTACTTTCTTGTTTTTCTAAGGTGTAGTTTCCCTCCTTGTGATAGAATTTTCCATCTATTATCCTTTATATGGCTGGATTTGTAGAAAGATTTTGTGTAAATTTGGTTTTGTCATGGAATACCTTGCTTTCTCCATCTATGTTAATTGAGTGTTTTGCTGGATATAGTAGCCTGGGCTGGCATTTGTGTTCTCTTAGTGTCTGTATGACACCTGCCCAGGATCTTCTGGCTTTCATAGTCTCTGTTGAGAAGTCTGTTATAATTCTGATTGGTCTTCCTTTCTATGTTACTTGACCTTTTTCCCTTACTGCTTTTAATATTCTTTCTTTGTTTTGTACATTTGGTGTTTTGACTATTATGTGATGGGAGGAACTTCTTTTCTGGTCCAATCTGTTTGGAGTTCTGTAGACTTCTTGTATGTTTATGGGTATCTCTTTCTTTAGGTTATGGAAGTTTTCTTCTATAATTTTGTTGAAGATATTTACTGGCCCTTTAAGTTGGGAGTCTTCACTCTCTTCTATACCTATTATCCTTATGCTTGATCTTCTCATTGTGTCCTGGATGTTTTGTGATAGGTGCATTTTACAGTATGTTTGACTGTTTTGTCGATGTTTTTTATGGTATCTTCTGCCCCTGAGATTCTCTCTTCTATATCTTGTATTCTATTGGTGATGCTTGCATCTGCACATCCTGATCTCTTCGCTAGATTTTTTTTCTCTAGTGTTCTCTTCCTTTGTGCTTTCTCTACTGTTTCTATTTTCTTTTCTAAATCCTGGATGGTTTTGTTCAACTCCTTCAACTGTTTGATTATATTTTCTTGTAATTCTTTAAGGGATTTCTGTGTTTTCTTTTTAACGGCTTCCTTCTACTTGTTGACTTGTCCTGTGTTTCTTTAAGGGAGTTTTTTTTTTTTTTATGTCCTTCTGAAAGTCCTCCATCATCATAATAAAATGTGATTTTAAATCAAAATCTTGTTTTTCTGGTATGTTTGGATATCCAGTATTTGTTTTGGTGGGAGAACTGGACTCTGATGATGCCAAGTAGTCTTGGTTTCTGTTGCTTAGGTTCCTGTGCTTGCCTCTCACCAACAGGTTGTCTCTGGTGTTAGCTTGTCTTGCTGTCTCTGACAGTCCCTTGACCCTCCTGTAGGCTTGTGTGTTAGTACTCCTGTAGATCTATTTTCTTTCAGCTGGATCTGGGAACAGAGAGCTGCTCCTGGGTTTGTGTGACCTGAAGTCTCTAGGTAGCTTGCTTGGAAGAGACGAGTTGATCTTACCTCTGCTCTCAGGTGTGTAGACACTCCTAGAGACTGGCTTTCAACTCTAGGCACAGGCAGAAACCTGAAGGGTCCTGCCCCCAACTGCTCCTAGGTCCCTGTGCCTAGAGAACACAGATGGCAGTAGTCAGTTTCCTCTTGCATCAGGAATGTGGGCAGAAAGTAGTTGTCTCCCCTGAGTTCCCAGAATTGTCAGCCCTTTTGAGGCCCCAACTCTCTTCCCCATGGGATTTGGGTGCAGAGAACTGTGGGACTGGTTCAATTCAGTTCCCAGTGCAGGTAGAAACCAGCAGGTTCCTGCTGCTGACTGCTCATTATGAAGACAGTATCCTCCTACACATGTTCTCACTACCGTGGTTATCTGCCCCACTATGGCCTAGAATCAATATAGCCAGTGACGTCTTTGAAACTATGATCCCAAATCAATCTGAGATCAATTAAATGACCCTGGCAGCTACACAGCAGCAACCGCAGGCACCCCTAGCAGCTGTAGTTCCAATTAACTGGCAGAATAATGTGACATCAGAATTTCAAACGCAAGGAAAAGAATCAGCCAATAGCAGCCATCTTAGAAGATGATCCCAAGTGAAGGCTTGTGAGGATCAGAAACCATGAAGTAGTTTTGTGTCAAGTCACAATGAGCACAAGAACATATTATACAGCAAGAGGAAATTAATATAAAAGGATAGAGTTGAGTGTGGCAAGTTCTGCAGTACCAGAAAACTTATATTCTAGTGTAGAAGAAAGATAAGATATACTCGTAACTTTAATACCAATCTATGCAAATAATTTTGCACCTGCAAGTGGCACAAGCATGATAGAAATGGACGTTTAGCTAGAAAATTGTTACAATCAGAATGTTATCTTAGAATTGATAAGGGTCTTCCTGTTTGTGTCTGGCATTTTGTTACAGTAACGAGAGCAGCATCAGCAGAGCAGTAACTAATGCAGGGAATTCAGGGACACTCAAGGAGCTTGAAGCTAGTTAGAGCAGCTGTCAGGCATACAGGAGGTCGTTGCCAGGTCAGTAGCAGGAATGGAAGCTCACCCAGTCTCTGGCTGGAAGCATGGAGACAAAATGTCTTCAGGAACCAGGTAAATTTTAATAGCCCTTTAAAAATATAGAGAGAAAGATACAGTCATGTGGGCAGATGAAAATAGCTTGGAGAAAAAACGTGGGTGAAGAAAAAGTTTAATATGATTTTGTCCCAAGAGGACGTATGTTCCCCCGTTGACTGGTCTACAAGATCTACTGTGTTTGTGCTTGGATAGGGACTTTGGCTACAGCGTCATTAAAAGATTGATTTGCTTGCTAAGAATTAAAATGCAATAATATTTCTTGTGTTAGAAGAACAAAAGGAGCCTCCAAAATGGACGGTTATTAAAATTTACCTGGTTCGTGAAGACGTTTTGTCTCCATTTTGAGAACACATATGCATTAAACTAAACTTTACTTTGTATTAAGTCCTTCTACCCAATGGCAGCCAGCACCCTCCTCTCTATTCGACAAATTTCTGATGACCAACTCAGACTGTGCATGGATTTTCCTTCAAACAAAGGAATATGGGAGAGAAGACTAACATGTATGAGATATGATCACAGTGAACATCACACGTACTCTTAGGATGGATGTGAACAGGGAGCTACAGATATGATAGTGGGAAGGAGGTGGGTTTAATGGGAATTGGCAAGGACTTATTATGTCCTTGCCACTTATGAGTCATTTCCAAAATGGGAGCTTCCCTGTCACTTCATGTCCCTGTCCTGTCTCTTCAAGAGCAAAAGTGGACATTTTCTTCCAAAGCATAGCAAAGTTTTTTTTATTTTGTTTATTTGTTTGTTTATTTATTTATTTATTTATTTATTTATTGCAAAGGTTTAAAATCAGAAGCAGGGTCTGGAGAGATGGCTCAGCTTTTAAAAACACTGACTACTTTTCCAGAGGTCCCGAATTCAGTTCCTAGCATGCACATGGTGACTCACAGCCATCTGTAATGGGATCCTATGCCCTCTTCTCGTGTGTCTGAGGACAGCAACAGTGTGCTCACTTACATAACATTTAAAAAGTAATATAAAATCCAAACAAACAAATGAGGACAAACAGAGCACTAAAGGCTGTCACAGCTTCCTCTTCTAATTCCATATATGTTGGCTAGCTTGATTCATCACTCATCTATTATTTCCTGGATCATGTGCCAGGAGTTGGGGATGAAATGGTCACAGACAGCACCTTGGCCCTCATGTAGTATATGCTTGGTGGGTAGCAGATGTAGGTCAGATAATATCATGCATCTGCAGTAACAAATCACCAAGGGGAAAACAGCTCTAAGAATGTAGGGAACGGCTGAGTCTGGATGTAAAAATAAGTAGGAATTTACTTTGTTAAAGATCCACCTTTAACACAGTGCTTGGTGTTAAATTAGGTGTTTGTTTGTTTTTATCAAAATTTTGTTTCTACAAGATAGTGCTGCTTTCCCGTTTGTATCCCACATTGTCCTTTTTCTAGCCAGAACCAACAGACAAGGAAAGGGAAGAAAGGGTGTCTGTACTGGAAAGAAGGAGCAAAGCTATCTGGTCACTGGCAAAGCTGTCCTGCCATAGAGGTCCTAAGGGTCATGAAGAAGCCATGAGAAGGAATAACTGTGCTCACAAAGTTTACAGGTTGTAGTGTGAAGACTGAAAAACCAGGCCCAACAAATGAGATGGTTCCAAGAGCAAAGGCCTGCCATCGAACTCCAGGGACCTGAGACTGACTCGTGGAAGGGACAGCACTTTTTGTAAAGTTCCTCCCCTGTCTCCAAGTGATTTTTCATGACATGAGCACAACCCTCAACACATATCATGCATACGTGCACACATGCACAACACACACAATGTGCTTTTTTTAAAAAAAATTGAAGATTTTAAAACAAGGGCTAGAGAAATGGCTCAGTAGTTAAGAGGATATACTTCAGAGGACCTGAGTTCCATTTCCAGGAACTTCGGCAGGCTTCTGGCAACCACCTGGAATTCCTACCCCATTGTATCCAATTCCTCTGGCCTCAGTGGGCAACTCTATTTATATGCACCCACCCACACACACACACACACACACATGAAAATAATAAAAATAAAAAATTTAAACCAGCTGTGTTTTTATATATAAGGAATGAACAATCTGAAAACAGCAATAAAATAACAATTCAAATCAACACAGTTCCAAGTCATGAACTACTTAAGATTAAAACAAGCAAAGTGACAATCACTGTATTAAGGAAACTACAAACATTACTAAAGAAATTAACACCTGAAACAACAGAACTCCATACCATGTTCATGGATTAGAAGATTTATTGTTACCAGGCAATGCTACCCAAAACAACTTAAAATTGCAATGAAATCTTATCAACATTCAGGTTACCATTCACGAAAATTCATGGATGATCCTGAAATTTATTTGGAAACTCAAAAGACTAGAATAGTGGAAGTGATTCTGAGAAAAGAGAAGTTTGTGAGAGGATGTTCCCACATTTCAAAACTTATTCTCAAGTGACAGTAATCGAGACATTTTGGTACTAACATAAGGACACTCATGGAGAAGAAGATGAATTTTGGAGTTCAGACACTCACAGGCATTGCAACCAACTAAATTTTGATTTGGGTGTTAAGATCATCCTATAGTGAAAGGACAGTTTTTCAGCCAATGGTATCGAACTTTTAAAAATCGATGATAAAGCTGAATATTTTTAAAGTGGCCAATAACTGCCTGGAAAAAATTTTTTATTAATCACTAAGAAAGCAGAAATCAGTGTCCTAATGAGATATCATTATCTTTTGGTAAGCTATCATTGTCTATTACAATGACCAAAATCTAAAATAATGAATATTAGTAGGGATGTAGAGAAAAACGGATTTCTGGAGGTGGGGTTGTAGAAGTGGTACAACCACAGCAAAGGAACAGCTTAGCAGTTATTCAAAAAGCTAATGGCAGAAATACTAAATGATTTTGTGACACTGTAGGTAACTGATCAAGAGAGATGAATGTCTGTAAGTACGTGTCCCTATGGACGAGACAGTTGACAGAAAGCTGCTCGCGGGACTCTCTGCACTCTGTTTTGTCACCTGTCCCAACACAGCTCAAGTTCCCACCGTGGCCAGTGGATCTGACAGTACCAGTGGTGGGGGGACAGGAGGAGCTCCATGCTGGCAGCCTCTCTACCCTCCTCACACAGCCTTCCACTGAGCAGATTCTAGAATGAAGCTGATAGGATGTAGGGGTGGGGGAGGAGCTCATCAAGTGGCTTCTAAGATCAATCTGCAATATGGCTGTTTTGTTTAAGGCAATTTGTACAGTCATCTAGGATCCTAGGTGGTCCTCTCCAGCCTTCAGCTGTAACCTCCTCTCTTCTTCAGTCCTTTACTCAGAGTAACTTGGGCATTCTTAGTGTTCACCGAACAATGCTCTTCTCTTCTTCAAACCACGTGCATGTTACAAATATCCTGGCCTGAAGTTTTCATAGAGACCCACCATGTCGATATTGCTATTATCTTCCTTTCATAGATGAGTACACAGAGGCCCAGAGCTTTCACTTGCTAAGATTTTCTAACCAGTTAAGCGATGAAGCTGTACTTTTTACCCAAGCCTATTTGTGAAGTGTATGCTCTTGACTTTCATATCTTTGCAGGATCATCTATCAATACCAACTTGGTACCCACTGCAAAATGAAAACAGAAAAAGGCCCTTTGTTAAAAAATGTTATTAAGAATTTCAAAGGAGAGCTGATATCAAACAAAGAAAGGGAACTGCTCCCCTGTCCAGATCACCCAGCTGTGATCTTCTGCAGACCCAGTACAGGGTTGGAGTATGGCCCTAGAGTGTGATTGTAATGTGTCTGCAGTTACTCATCACAAAGCAAACTGGAGTGGTTAATGAGCCATGTGTCCTGATCGTTTTGGAAGGCCCAATGTGTGCTTAGCTCTATTCTAGGCACTAGAGA